>NC_059339.1:4040000-4197500 GCF_018350155.1 Leopardus geoffroyi | reverse complement strand
CCTCTTTTCCTTCGTTTGTCTGGCACCTGGCAGGTAGCTGGGCTGTGCTGAGGGCCCATTAACATTCCCTGCGCAAGTAACCAATTCCACTGCAATTTTGTGTAAAGTAAGAATAAATGGGCCTGAGAATCCAAACGGCTTTATTTTGCTTACAGTTCATGAGCTTCAACACAAACCTGGTGGGTCGATGTTGGCTCCTAACAGGCTTTTTTAAAAGGCTCTACAGGGGCGCCTGGGTGGCTCGGTCGATTAAGTGCCTGACTCTTGGTTTCGGCTCAGGTCGTGATCTCATGGTTGTGGGATCAAGCCCTGCCTCAGGCTCTGTGCTGACAGCGTGGAGCCTGCTTAGGACTCACTCTCCCTTTCTCTCTCTGTCCCTCCCCGGCTCACTCTCTCTCTCTTTCTCTCTCAAAATAAATAAACATTTTTTTTTTTTTTTTTTTTTTTTTTTTTTTTGTCTAAAAAAAGCTCTTCATTCTGTTGCATCACTGGGGCATGTTTTTTCTCCCCCCAATTTCTACTATCATTGCTAATTTTTTTTTCTTTTTTTTTACCCAGACACCCTCGCTCACATTCACTTCTTCTGGAGAATTCTCAATTCTCCTTCCTCTTCTCCATCTATGTGGTTCTAGGAACGTTTTTCTTCGTTTGCCTTTGAGAGATTCCTGTTGAGGGATTTCACTTGAATTTTGCTGTGTAGCCAGATTGGGGAGAGAGTCTTCGGGAAATATGACCACTCACTGCCTTCGGTATATTTTTCCTCTCCACTTGACTTTAACTACCTTGCCCTTCTTTAAATTCTTTGAGTGCCTTCCTGTCTTATTTGCGGCTCTTTATGCCCGTTTAAATCTCTCCACATCAACAAAGCCACTTATTTTGTCCTGGTTATTTACAGGCCCAGATGTTCCTTACTGCCTGCAGATTTTTCTACAAGGTAATCCAAGGTCTGGCATTCCCACTGCGCCCCCCTCCCCGGCTCCCCTGTGCATGGTTTCTTCTATAGGAAGCAGGAGAAACTCACATTGTGGGGGGACAGTTGACAGGTGGTTTGATCAACCCTACTCGTTTTATTGGAGACTTTTTCTTTCATGTAACTGTGTCCTCAAGGAGAATTTACACCCTGGATGCAGTGATGTACCGTGATGAAAATTCCCATTATTAAAAGGAAGCTTATCTTTCAAGGGTTTTTGTTCAGTCCAAATCTAATGATTTGTTTTGTTCAATGTAATTTTTTTCAGTTTCAGAAATCTCCTGAAAGATTGTAAAGATTGCAAATCCCATGCCCTGTATAGCGATTTGTCTCTTTGTAAATCTACACTAAGCATCTCACCATATTTTATCTGACAATGAGCTTTACTAGCAACTGAAATGCTTAATGTAGTTCCTCAAAATACACCATTGTTTTCTTATCCTTTGAGAAATTCACTTCAAAAAACGGGAAACCCAAGGGTTATCATTTTTAAATATTATCCCCTCCTAAATTTTAGTTTTCTAAACCATTTCTTGTTAAAGGAAATGGATTTGCATTGGGTTATGAATTACACGTTTGCTTTCTGCTTGCTTTGGTTTTTTAAATTCTTCACGAATAAAGGTGACAGAGGTCAGATATGGAAGGAGGTTACTTAAAATATCTTTCCCGGGCATCTCATTCTCTGTTGGCTGACATCCCTCAGACCCGAGGAAGGCGTAAACTAAGATGAGGATAATTATGCAGGACCTGAAAACGTATTTGCTAGAAAAAGTGTCAGGAGGAGGCATGTGTGTCACGGGTGGTGGGCGACGGGGAGAGCTACGAGAGGAGGAAATATTTTACAACTCGGGAGACTATCAATTAGCTCCGAGAGAGGTTAGGGAAAGGAATGACGGGTCTATTCAAGTCAGGTGAAAAGAGAACGCACGTCTAAATTCGCTGCTTGCATTTTTACCTGCGCATCAGTGTCTCTTTAATTGGCTCTTTCTGTTACAGTTCTGCTCCGATTTTGAGATCTGACATCGCGTCCACATATTTAGCATCCGTCCTGGATGAGATAAATGTTGGGAAGAGAAAGAGATTTGGACTCTGAAAATCGGGGGGTTTGCCTTGGTGTAGACACGTTAGGTGTGCCATCTCGGGTAAGCTACCTACAGGACCTCACTTTTCACACCAAGGAAGCGGTTTATGATCTCTTCCTTGCATATTCACAGGAATACGGGAATATCGTAGGCATCAAATTATTGGATACGGCAAAACGTGTACGGACAGCACATGCACCCGACCCTAAAACAACACGGATTTGAACTGTGTGGATCCACTGATGGGAAGACTTTGTGGCTGTTAAATACAATGCGGTACATGTATTGCCTCTTTCTTATGATTTTCTTAGTAACATTTTCTTTTCTCTGGCTTACTTTATTATAAGAACGGGGCAGAGAATACATACAACACACAAAAGCTGTGCTAATTGACCCTGTATGTTATCAGCAAGGCTTCCTGTCAGTAGGCTGTTCACAGCTAAGTTTTGCTGAAGTCAAAAGTTACACGTGGACTTTCGACTGTGCAGGGGAGTGGGGGTGGGGGCCCAACTCCTGTGCCTCCCAAAGGCCAAGGTCGACTCTAAACAGAAGGCTGCGTTTTCACTTACTCACTACCCCTCAGCTGTACATTTTGAAACAGCACTTCTCCAAGCGGGACTATGGAAACCCTTGAGGGTCTCAGGAAACCACAGTAGGGAGACTGAGATCAGAAAAAAATTTACGATAAGACGGGAGTTTTCTAGAGGCTCCAGGCTGTGTGGCGACATCACCTGGGATGATTCAGGGGGTGTATCCTAAGGTGTTCGAGAGCAGACAACGTACAGAAAAATTATGCACGTTTTCAGAACATAACTGTCTATTTTCGATGCTTCCGCTGGGCTTTGACGACATCACCTCAGCTCCACTGGCTACAACTTTACAGCCTTGTTTTTATTCAATAAAACATTACCTCGAGAACACCAAGTTTTCCTAGAGCCTGTGAGGAAACACAACCAGAAGTGAGCTGTGGTCTTGCTTGGAAGTGATGTTTTCATTCTTTTCCCAAAAAATTTTATGTGTAAAACTCCTCCCCAAAGTTAGGATTTTGCAATTCCGTATCTTATTCTAAAATACCAGAATAGTCTTCACACAGTAGCTTTGTATATTAAAGGTGAATATGTACACTCCAAAAATGGATATTGGAAACTTGCTGTCTCAACCTAAAGCTGTCATATCTGCCTAAAAATGCTGGAAAGCGTTACAACTGACTTACGAGAAAGTTCTCTGTGTCATGAAAGGGAAAAATCTGCTTAAATGAAGGGGCACGTGGGTGGCTCAGTCGGTTAAGCGTCCGGCTCTTGATTTCAGCTCAGGTCATGATCTTGTGGTTGGTGGGTTTGAGCCCCAAGTCAGCCTCTGAGTCCGCACAGAGCCCAGAGCCTGCTTCCGATTCTGTGTCTCCCTCTCTCTCTGCCCCTCCCCCGCTCATGCTCACGTGTTTTCTCTCTCTCTCTCAAAAATAAAGAAAATCTTTTTAAAAAATTAAAAAAAAAAAAAAACCTGCTCAAGACAAACAAACAAAAAAGAAACCTAGCTTGGTCTTTAAATTAGAAATAAAAGTCTGACAAAATGCAGTTGATTCTTGAACCGTTTGGGGGTTGGGGTACCACTCCCCGCACAGTCGAAAATCCGTGGGTAACTTTTGATTCCCCCCAGAACGTAACTACTTAAAGCCTCCTGTTGAAGCCTTACTGATAATATAGAGTTGATGAACACGTATTTTGTGTTCTATGTATCACATACTGTACTCCTACGATAATGTAAGCTAGAAATATAGAAAATGTTATCTTAAAAAATCTCAAGAAAGAGAGTATACATTTACAGTCCTGTCCTGTACGTATCGGGAAAAAATCTGCACGTAAGTGAATCCACGCAGTTCAAACTCGTGTTGTTCAAGGGTCAGCTGTAACGACCCTCCCTTGGCTTCCTAAGTGTTAATTTGTTGTCTTACTCACTAGAATAATAATATGATGTCAGTTAGATTTTGTGATCAATGCCTCAGAGTTCAAAGAAGGAACTGAGCCTTTTTTAACATCGATGTTACATGCTTATTAAAAGCCAAAACTGGGGCGCCTGGGTGGCGCAGTCGGTTAAGCGTCCGACTTCAGCCAGGTCACGATCTCGCGGTCCGTGAGTTCGAGCCCCGCGTCGGGCTCTGGGCTGATGGCTCAGAGCCTGGAGCCTGTTTCCGATGCTGTGTCTCCCTCTCTCTCTGCCCCTCCCCCGTTCATGCTCTGTCTCTCTCTGTCCCAAAAATAAATAAACGTTGAAAAAAAAAAAATAAATAAATAAATAAAAAAAAAAAAAAATAAAAGCCAAAACTTAATTGGTAGTGTTTTTCAAGTTTGAGGAGAGGAAGGACGCCGATGTGTCTTAAGGAGAAGTCAGTGTATTGCATTTGCTGAACAGGTGCACCCAACAGGTGAAAGGTTATTAACACTTAGCACCCTTGATGTGACCCAATTTCAAGTGTGAAAAAAAAAAGCGAGTGAAATAAATGACAGAGCGGCAGCTTTCTGTGACTCTGATTGACATTTCAGTTGTTCCTCTAAACTTGCTTTTTTCCCTCTCTATAGAGTATTTTTCATGAAAAATATTCTTAGCAGTATCCTGGCCCAGGGCTAGCATATACTGAAATTAGCATCCCCAAAACCTATAATTACAGGGAACTTGTCTTTTGCATCCAAGCAAAACGTGTCATTTGACGGAATCAACTGCCTGTCACATTTTTAACCAAGGTTAATTGTGAATCATGGGTTGTTTTCAAGAAGACAGCCCAAAAGTAACTACTGGGACTCTTTCCAAAGTTGCAATGAATTTATGACACATTTGATATGGACCGATTATTTATTAAAGTCTATGAAATTTGTCAGGACCGCTGGTGAGAAAGGATTTATTGGAACAACTAATAGAAAATGTAATGAAATAGATTAAGCCTCCTTATGAAACATTAATATCCATTCAATCCGGTTATTACAACTCAGTATTTGGAATCTCCCCTTTGTGGACGCTGTGAATTCACGTTGTTGATGGTGTTTCAAGGCTTTATGCGCGGCCGAACCGCTCACTAAAAAAGCTTCCGCGAACGAGGGATATATCAAGTTTTGGATAGTGATTGTCTCACAGTGAAAGGTCACCGTTGGGGAAAAGAGATCAATAGATTTCAACTCTACTTTATGTCTCTATATATTGATACTTCTCCATCTCCCTCCCTCTCTCTCTCTCTCTCTAATCTTGTAGAAGAATAAGAATAAAATAGAAACCCAATGTCTCTCTCTCTCTCTCTCTCTCTCTCTCGTACAAATGAGCACGCGCATGAGAGGGGCCAATTTGGGGAGCCCGAGTGTTTCCACCGTCTTCTTACTCACCCAGCAGGATTATATAAGGTACTCTTTTTGGCTTAACCAGACAATGGGTACTAAGGACCCTCATTTTCCCCAGGAAGGTGGTAGACGATCACTTGTAAAGATTGTTAATACAAACCACGAGTGTATAGAAGTTTGAAGAGGTAAGAGCTCGATTGTTCTGGAATCAGGGAGATAACTTCTTAGATGGTTATGTGTGTATTTTCAATTTCAATGTCCCCCTAACTTGGGTTAGTAAGGGGCGCTCCGTTCTCATAACTAGCCAAGCGACGGGTATGATTTGTCTTAGGTTTCCATCTTCTAGAAGCAGACTCTGAAATGAAGGTTCAAGTGAAAACAGTTTCTTTGGGAGGTGTTGGCACAAAATGCTGTGGGGGAGTGGAGACGGAGAGCGGGAATGGAAGAAGGTTATAAAGGACGTGTTGTTGAGCCAGTCAGCACTGTGGGGTGATCGGAGCTTCGTCACAGTGTATAAAGGATCTATTTCCTAAGAATGGGGAAGATCTATGGTCTCAAATGGTGGTGCCATGTTTTCTGAGCACCCCCCAGGAGCCGCTAGGAGAATGCTAGAGCTAAGATCCATTCTTCCAAATTATGGCTCAGAAGAACTCAGGACCTTTACAAGTAACTTAACACATTGTCATTATTCAGAAATTATTTCTCACCACCTATTACTAGATGACAACCCGAGTAACACTGTGCCTTATTCCATCATTTTAACAATTGTGAAACCTAGAGAATCAGCTGAGTCCATCTCAACCCCATAATTGGAAATGCATATGGAATTCACACATTAAACCGCACAGACAGAAGGAGGAGGCAATGTGCTCTGTGAACTCATTCCTAGAAGCCATAATTTCAGGTCGCTGCTCCTACTTTAAAAGCCCTCCCTGCCAAAAAACCGTATTATAAATAAAATCTGTGTGGGGCGCCTAGGTGGCTCAGTCGGTTAAGCATCCGACTTTGGCTCAGGTCATGATCGTGTGGTTCGTGAGTTCAAGCCCCGCGTTGGGCTCTGTGCTGACAGCTCAGAACCTGGAGCCTGCTTCGGAATCTGTGTCTCCCTCTCTCTCTCCCCTGCTCATGCTCACGCTCTCTCTCTCTCTCCCAAAAATAAATAAACATTAAGAGTTTTTCATAATAAATAAATAAATAAATAAAATCTGTGTTCTACCGTTTCATGCTTCTATATATTGCATAGTTCTTTCAAAATTTTGGATTATTAATGAATAATCTCATTTGCTTTCTAAGTTTTAAATAGTTCTTTATCTCATTTGAGGACAGTGTGATTGGTATTCAGAAACAATTTTAAAGATGACATAGCCTCTTTTCAGTGGGGTCGGGTATGCGATTTATGAAGGCAGCTGTAGCTAGGAAATTGAATTGCCCATCTGCCAACCACCTGTGACTTTAAAAGTAAGGGCAAAAACAATACGTTTAATTAACCGAATTCACACAGTAGGTGTCAGGTAAGTAATTCTTTTAGGCTACTTGCTGCCTAAAGGAAACACAAAGTGAGAAGTGTCTGTATAATCTGTAGGTCTGGGCCACGTTGGCCAGTTTCATAGCCCAATGTGTTACCCAGGCACAATTTGCACACAGGAGGAAGCGGTAGTTTAAATTTATAAAACAACCTTCGGAATTATCCATCGGCATTATTCACATAAAAAGAAATGTATCATTCACTTTTTTTTTCAACGTTTATTTATTTTTGGGACAGAGAGAGACAGAGCATGAACGGGAGAGGGGCAGAGAGAGAGGGAGACACAGAATCGGAAACAGGCTCCAGGCTCTGAGCCATCAGCCCAGAGCCCGACGCGGGGCTTGAACTCACGGACCGCGAGATCGTGACCTGGCTGAAGTCGGACGCTTAACCGACTGCGCCACCCAGGCGCCCCTATCATTCACTTTTTAAAAATGCATACCCTAAACATTTCAACTCTAGCATCTGGGGTATCTGCTGTATAAGAACCACATTTTAACCCGGAGGGACACAAGGCAGTGGTCAAAGGACAATCCAACTACCAGACCTGTGTTTGTTATTAAAATAATGGAATACTACCTGGCAATGAGAAAGAATGAAATCCTGCCATTTGCAACAACGTGGATGGAACTGGGAGGGTATTATGCTAAGTGAAATAAGTCAATCAGAGAAAGACAGATACCATGTTTTCACTCATACGTGGATCTTGAGAAACTTAGCAGAAGACGATGGGGGAGGGAAGGGGGAAAATAGTTACAAACAGAGGGAGAGGGAGGCAAACCATAAGAGACTCTTAAATACAGAGAACAAACTGCAGGTGGTTGGGGGGGTGGGTTAGAGGGGGAAAATGGGGGATGGGCATTGAGGAGGGCACTTGTGGGGATGAGCACTGGGTGTTGTATGTAAGCGATGAACCACGGGAATCTACCCCCAAAACCAAGAGCACACTGTATGCGCTGTATGTTAGCCAACTTGACAATAAACTATATTAAAAATTAACAAAAGAGTAAATTTCTTTTTTAAATGTTTCACAGTTATTTGTCTACATGGACAACTAATGCCTAATGACTAGTTGTGTTTCCACGATGTTATGGACGGAGGGATAAAATGCCATGTGAGTCACATCAGGGTTTGCTCCTCCTGTGTCTCTATCAGACGTAGACCACGGGTCCCTTTCAGACCTGCACCTGTTTTCTGAATTCCTTGTTTCTCTTTATGGCTGGTCGTGCTGCAGATGCACTGGATATTTTCCTGAGAACAACCTTGTTTGTCAAGCCAGCTCTAGAGAGCAGTGGGCGAACGGTGCTCTGCCCTCGTGCTTTCCAGCAGGAAAGACATGATACCTCACAGATAAATAGGAGACGTATTAACAAATACAATGTTAATGCATTTTACACAACTTCCTTTTGAACATAAAAGCAATACATGCCTATTAAAGATAATCCGGGAAATACATTGGCAATACAAAGAGAATAACAATCCTATTTAATCACAACACCCAGATAAAAACCACTCTTGCTGTTTTGATATACTTTCTGTAGTCACACACACACACACACACACACACACACACATTTAAATAAAGAATCTATTTGTGCAATTTAGACCCCTCAACTTTACTTCATGTAAAGTAGTTTCGGTGGTAAGTTCTCAATGTCTTTTGAATTCCAAATGCTAATAAAACAATCCAATGAAATACAAGAAAGCCCACAGTTTCAATTCAATAATGCTTTTTAGGAGATTACTGGCTTATGGCTCTACTGATCAGCATTGTTGCTGGTTCTGGCTTTGCCTGGTACCCAGCTGATGTGTGTGCATGTACGGGAGACCTCAGCCGTGGAAAATATTTGCTGTGTAAATACGAGCCATTGAGTTACTTGATGGATGGAATCCCAGTGTTTCTTTTTTTTTTCATATGAAATTTATTGTCAGACTGGTTTCCATACAACACCCAGTGCTCATCCCAACAGGTGACCTCCTCAATGCCCATCACCCACCCTCCCACCTTCAACCCTCAGTTTGTCCTCAGTTTTAAGAGTCTCTTATGTTCTGGCTCTCTCCCTTTCTAACCTCTTTTTTTTTTTCCCCTCCCCCATGGTCTTCTGTTAAGTTTCACAAGATCCACATAAGGGTGCAAACATATGGTATCTGTCTTTTTCTGGCTGACTTATTTCACTTAGCATCACACTCTACAGTTCCGTCCACGTTGCTACAAAGGGCCAGATTTCATTCTTTCTCATTGCCACGTAGTATTCCATTGTGTACATAAACCACAATTTCCTTATCCATTCATCGGTTGATGGACCAGCGTTTCTTTTTTTTTTTTTAATTTTTTTTGAACGTTTATTTATTTTTGAGACAGAGAGAGACAGAGCACGAATGGGGGAGGGTCAGAGAGAGGGAGACACAGAATCCGAAACAGGCTCCAGGCTGTCAGCACAGAGCCCGATGCGGGGCTCGAACTCACGGACGGTGAGATCATGACCTGAGCCGAAGTCGGTCGCTTAACCGACTGAGCCACCCAGGCGCCCCAAGGACCAGCGTTTCTTACACTGGTACCTCTACTGGACCATGGCGGTAGCACAGATGATAAATGTGGAGACGAAGGAGAGGTCCCATTATGTCAAGGAATGGGGGCATTCAAGAAGAACCGATGCTGTGGAGAAGAAAAGAAACAATATAATGGATGGAAACATGAGCGCACGGGGTTTCTGTAGTGCCCTGTGACGGCAGCCTTCGACTACATCAGTCTGCTGCTTGGACCACCTCTCTTGCTTAGTTCCTACTAGGCATTTGAATTAGGTTTTCAGCACACTTAGGGTGGAGACTGTCTTGCTTCTTGTTTTTTCTGCATGTAATACAGTGTTCAGTCGAGCGTAGGGTGGGCTAATTGGGGTGAACCAGGTTGTGCTAAAAACAAAACAAACAAAAAAACCAAAAACAAACCCAAACTCTCAGTGGCTTGTAAGAATGAGAGTGTTTTCCTGGCATGTTGAATGACTCACATGGATCAGTGGGGTAAGGGACTCTGTCACTGTGCTCACTCAGGGACTCAGGGAATGAATCTCGATCTAAAGACAAGACTTTATAATCATCGAGGCAGAGGAGAGCGCTCCAGAGTCAAGACCAAGCAAATAAAAGCTTCCACATTCATGTTTTTATCTGCTCAAACAACTCACACGGCCTCACCTAACCACAAGGGAGTCTGTCCGAATGACCCCGCTCTGTTGTCCGAGGGGGAGGGGAGATGGGTATCGGAAGAGTGTCCCGTTCATCTAGTGCTGCCTCAACACTCAACAAACACCTGCCAGATGAACAAACTGAACACATATCGAGCGGTGTCTTTGAACTTGACACGTGTATTCAAAGAACATTTATTAATTACATTCTCTGTGCCAGACAGGACAGTGGGCACCAGGGAAGGGGCGTCAGACTGCACGGGGAAACACTCCAAGAGGGGGAAATTCTGTTAGATTACCCGCTTAAACACGAGTTCTGTCACCCACCACTTTGTATTGAATCCTGCAACTTTCAATTCCAGGAGATGGCCTCGTTTTGGAAATGTGGAATCAGTATGTGGAACAATAATTTTCATCAGATGCAAACTTTTGTTTAGGTAGACACAATTGGGGGTCTTTCCTGTTCATCACTGACAGTTAAGATATGTCAATAGCGTCTTTCAGGACGGCCATTTTCTGCACCATCAGTGTGATGAGAAACTCTGTTGTCACAGGCACTGTTTTAAAGCCCAGGACCCGCTTCATACTCACTAATTCAGAACGTCCACAGGTGGGCACTTGTGTGTCGAAATACTCTCCTGTACAATGAAAGCATCATAGAGAAAGAACACACGTTTAGCTAATAGTGCGTCCTCTGTGCGTAACACAGAAAAAGTCCAGGATAAATATTTGCGGTAGATTAATACGCACTGATGGTTAAGAACCTGGGAAAAACGAGGCATCCTACAAGGATGTAAGCAAATGCCACTTCATAAGGGATCCTGCTGACCTGTAGGGATGGATACAGAAGATGATTTTCTTTGGATCCTTTCCTCCAACCTCCACATGGATGGAGAAGGGCGGTTGTGAGTAGATGGGTCCTCAAGAAATGTGGGATGTTCTCCTCACTTCAAGAACACGCAAGATGCCCCTGTGGATGGGGTAAGAAACCTCCAGACGGGGTGTCCCAGCAGCCCCTCGTCTCAGGTTTGCGGTGGACACAGGAGCACAGGAGGCCGACAGAAACTCGACATACCTTCCAACTGGCTCCCTGCATTCCGGTCCAGCTCCTAGTGGCCAAAGTAAGTCCATGGTGAGCAGACCTGTCCCTTGTGACTTGGGGACGAGGAGTATGTGCAAACAACCTTCCATAGGAATGGCATCATCATCATTATCACGGCCACCATCACTTCCTGTCACGATTATTTATCACTATCATTAGGAATCCTAATCCTTCTCGCCATCTGAACACCCTTCATCATCTGCTTTCTGCTTCCTTCATGCCCCCACCCCAAATCCAACCACACTAAATCATTACTGACTCTAATTGACATAAAGAATGGGCTTTTGCCTCTTTTTATAATGCATCACACAATGTGACAATACGGCTGGCATACAGACAGCCCCAGAAGTATTTGATGAATGAGTGGATCAACGCTGGTCTTAGAGCCCTCAAAGGCAGTACAAAAACTACCCTGCTTTGTATTTACGTGATTGAGTGTGTCTATTTGGAACATGTGTGTTAGATACTCACGCATGAACATCATGTATACAGACAGGCGTGTGCTTGATTGTACACATGCAGGTCCTGTGTGCACTTATATATTTGAGTGCATGTACCCACAGCTGTTAAAATGTTTTGGCCGTTGTGTATTATTAGTGTATTGGTGATGGACTCGGTGTGACTTTAGTTTGTCCGGCGTTTATGAAGGTTGAGGCAGGACCGTGGGAGGAAAGCCGAGGAAAAGAAAGTTCATAGTGTTGATGGCAATGATGATGATGGGGAACCTGCTGGGCAGTGAAATCTGTGCAGAACTTCCAGGTGCAAATCGGGGTGTTACACAGGTGAGAGGGAGACGTGACCCCTGATGCCTGCAAAAGGGGGCAAACCACCTTCCGCTGTCCTAACAACGTCTACAAACCAACCTGTTGCCAAGGGCGCTTCGGCAGGACTATAAAACCACAGCAGGAAAAATAGAATAAAAGGAAATAATGCAAAGTTAGTTACTAAACGAAAACACTTCTCATCGTTAATTATCCTGTGTGATCAACTCCTCTGATTTTGCATTAACTTCTTGGATTAACTACTGCCTACAACCCCTCTGTGCTCTTGAGAGTTTCTAAATTTCCTCTTCTTTTTCAAGAACAGTAACTTTAGGGACACCTGGGTGGCTCACCCAGTGAAGCATCCGACTCTTGACTTTGGCTCAGGTCATGATCTCGTGGTTCGTAAGTTCGAGCCACGCATTGGGCTCTGTGCTGACAGTGTAGAGCCTGCTTGAGACTCTCTCTCTCCTCCTCTTTCTCTCCTCTACCCCAGTTGCACTCTCCTCTCTCAAAATAAATAAAATTGAAAAGTAACAATAACATTCACTAAAAAAATCATTAATAAAAAAGAACAGTAACTCTAATGATGTCTCTGGATCTAATAGACAAAAATTTTACAAGAATTGTGTAGAATCATAATTTCCTTTCTCCAAATCTCCATAGGCGCTCTCCTCTTTTATTGTTGCTGTTGTTGTTAAAAATAAAAATAAAAGGCATGCTCTTAGTTCAAGTTGATAGTGCTTATATTTCTTTTTAAAACTTTTTTTTGAATGTTTATTTATTTTTGAGAGAGAGAGAGAGAGAGAGAGAGAGAGAGACAGAGCATGAGCGGGAGAGGGGCAGAGAGAGAGGGAGACCCAGAATGGGAAGCAGGCTCCAGGCTCCGAGGCATCAGCACAGAGCCCGATGCAGGGCTCGAACTCACGAGCCGTGAGATCATGACCCGAGCCGAAGTCGGACGCTCAACCGGCTGAGCCCCCCAGGCCCCCCATAGTGCTTATATTTCTTATTAGAACTTTCCCAAATAGTACAAAAAAGATGACGGACATGGAAAAATCAAACCTTCTAAGAACTTATCCATCAGCGGCTTTGTTAGAGAATCATCGTCGGGGAAGATAACGTACAAATGACAGAAAGGCGATCACAGTTTAATGGGTATAAATTGCAGCCCCCTGCTTATCGGTGTCTGTTGCCCAGTTTATTAAAACCCAAACTCTGGGGCGCCTGGGTGGCTCAGTCGGTTAATCGTCCGACTTCGGCCAGGTCACGATCTCGCGGTCCATGAGTTCGAGCCCCGCGTCGGGCTCTGGGCTGATGGCTCGGAGCCTGGAGCCTGCTTCCGATTCTGTGTCTCCCTCTCTCTCTGCCCCTCCCCCGTTCATGCTCTGTCTCTCTCTGTCTCAAAAATAAATAAACATTAAAAAAAAAAAATTTATAAAACCCAAACTCTGCTGCTCAGCCCATGTGACCATCTGATCAGCACACGAGCACCAGACCACTGCAAATGACAACACAGTCCGCAGATGTAGAGGACCTGGAGAACCCATTGGGTAATCGATGACTGGTTTTTAAACAGGGAGGCATATGCCAAAGGTGTTGGACTGGCTTGTGGAAATTGGATGGCTTGGAGAGACAGAGCCGCCCGAGTTACAGGGTTGAGATCTGGGCACGGTTTTGCTCCGGTAAGTAGGGCATACAACAAGCCATGTGCCGGTCACACCGTAAATGTATATCTACCCTCCAAATTCAGGCCTAGAACTCATCCATAGGAAGTCAGAAACGTCAGCTGATTTCTTACGTCCCTACATTACACTTTGCTGAGTTTGTACCTTTTTTGTAAAAGCGATGTCATTTTGGAAATGCTATTTGGAACCAAACTATTTAGAAATCGAGGACTACATAAGTGTTCTAAAGACCATAGGTGGCCATTTACTTGTAATTTTTTTAATGTTTATTTATTTTTGAGAGAGAGACAGGCTGAGAGTGGGGTGAGGAGGGTGCAGACAGAAAGGGAGACACAGAATCCGAAACAGGCTCCAGGCTCTGGGCTGTCAGCACAGAGCCTCACGTGGGGCTTGAACCCATCAACCGTGAGATCATGACCTGAGCCAAAGTTGGACGCTTAACAGACTGAGCCACCCAGGTGCCCCGATGACCATTTACTTTTAGATGTATTGCTACATGGGAAGATTCTCCAATTATTCATAGATTTTTTTTTTCCTTTGGAGAGGTAGTATCATTTTTTTCTAAGATTTTAAAGTAATCTCTACACCCAACGTGGGGCTCGAACCCACAACCCTGAAATCAAGAGTCACATGCTCCACTGACTGAGCCCACAAGGTGCCCCTGGGAAAGTAAGATTTTAATAATAAAAACAATTTTTTTCTAATCTTCACTGTCTATGTTTTCCTAAAACTTGTTATGTATTAAAATGCTTTTTTTAAGTTTAAAAATATTCAACAATGTGTTTTCTAAAGGAGAGAGAGATGCAAATTTGAATGGAGGAAGTGTAAGTTTGTCAGGGAGCAATGAGATACTCACTCGGGAGTCTTCCTCTCTGTTGCATTCCATTTGGATTGAAAATGATGGTTTTCATGGCTACAATTAGCTCCCAACAATTTATATTCACCCTTGCTGGGGCTCAGACCTCACTCACGTTTTTAATTCCTTTGAGGGAACTAAACAGATTTTGCTTTGCCCATGATACGGAACGTTGGAAAAAGCACTGCTCTCAAAACCAAAGGTGGACGAACTAAAAACCACAGCTTACGTCTAACCTACCACCGAGCTGAGCTTGCTGGGCTGTTTTGCACCCTGAAATCCATCGAGGGCCAGGGAGCCTCGGACGGCACGGACTGTTCCAGATGTGCAGAGCACCAGGGAAGGGATGACCGCCCAGAACTGGGTAGGACACATTTCAAGAAGCTGCTAACGGCTGGGAGCGGGCAGCGTGAGGTTATGGAACCTCCAGCCATCCTGGACATAAGGAGAAGTTGCATGCACCTGCAGAGTGTTGCCTGAGCTCCACACCCCTCCCCCCCAACTTCTGCTCATGAGAAAGGCAGGAGTGAAAATGGAGAAAGGCTGTGTTGGTGGCACAGGTGAGCGGAGGCAGCTTTGGCGGGAAAAGCACGATCCCGTACACCTGTCCCCTTGCCCCCATGGGGTCCTTTCCTCCTATGACTCAAAGCTTTGAGGCTACCTGCCTGGCCGGCAACATGCTTGAGTTTGCCCCTTGCGGAAGACTTTGGGGCAGGGGAGAGTTGTGTATGACGGTCTTGGAAGGCAAATCCAGAAAGCACGCTGTGGCAGAGAAACGTGCCCCTCCAGAGCATCCAGAATCCCTCGGTGGAAGGTGGGGCAGTCACTAATGGCGAGCGTGATCAGCCGGTTTGGGTTCCAGATCCGAGTCGGATCTGCACGGTTTACTCCAAGCCCGCATTCTGTATCACGATGATTCCAAAGCCACCGTGTGTTCTGAACGCTCACACATTTTTGCCCCTAATAACAGTAATCACTTAGGTCTGACAGTGTATTATGGCAAACTTTTTACCTAACCAAGTGTGAAAGAGAAAATCATTATGTGTCTGCTGATTGTTGTCATATACTATTTTATTTATCAACAACACTTCCTCCATGAATGATTTAATACGAGGAGGCATAAAATATGCATGTGTTTGGAAATCCAATTATTCAGCTGAAAAGCTCTCTCTTACAAGGCTTTCTTTTCTCGGCTGCTCTCCAGTTTCCCTTTGAACGTCCGGAAGGGTGATTTTTGCACCTGGCTCTTTCTGGAGGTCAGATGGGTCACCTGCCATGTCGCTCTGAGAAAACGGGAGCTATTAGTTCAGGATCCAGTAGGAACTCTAACTCAGGAGAATCACAAAATCGGGCTTAAACTGTGTTTAAAGTCATGGTTTAAAGCTGTTTAGAATACACCAGCGATGTATTGAACACGTATTAGGTTCCAGACTCAGTGGCGAACAACCTGAACAAAGCCCAGCCTCCCATCAACTTACATCCGGGTGAGGAATACAGTCGATGAACAGACTGCTGAATAGCAAGCAAGGTCATGAACATTGTGGTGGGAGGCACAGGGTGTCCCAGGACAGTATAGCAGGGGCACGGGTCAGATGTGAGGGCTTAGGAAAGGCTTCCTCAGAAATTTAGGTCCATGCTGAGGAATAAATTGATTGAAGTGGGTCCAGCAAAGGAACTCAAGGGAAGTCTTCAGGCAGGGGTAGCAGCAGATGCTGCCCTAAATGCCAGTCCATACACCTCCCATGCACGCACCGCCCAGCCCTGTGTGCATGTCTGTACCTCCCCTCCTGTCCAGCTGCTAAAGGAGACCTGAGGGCGGAGGGAGTAATGGCCCCCCTCCAAGAAACCATCAGTCAATCAGTATTTAACAACCCTTCTGCTTAAAAAAAAAAAAAAGTAATGTTTATCTATATTTGACAGAGGGAGGCAGAGTGAGAGCAGGGAAGGGGCAGAGGGAGGGAGACACACAATCCGAAGCAGGCTCCAGGCTCCAAGCTGTCAGCACAGAGCCTGACGCAGGGATCGAACCCACAAGCAGTGAGATCATGACCTGAGCGCAAGTTGGATGCTCAACCTAGTGAGGCACGCAGCCGCCCCTAACCCCTTCAGCCTTGAATCTTGTGTGGCCCCATGACTGCTGCGGTCTATGTGATTGTGTGGCAACGTGCCATTTCCAAGCCCAGCTTACCAGGGTTCGCCTGCTTCTGTTTTCCTTCTTGAACTTTGCCTCCAGCGTGAGAGTGAGCCCGGGCCGCTCAGGACGAGAGACCATGAAGGGGCTCGGCCAGTCTTCCCAGCTGAGTTCGTCTGAAATTTCCCTACAGCCAACTGGAGGAAGAAAAACCCCCAAACCCACAAAAACTCACTAAGCTTAAACCCGTCAAGGTCAGCACAACTGCCTGGTGTATGCATTGTCCTCTGAATAACAATAAGTGTTTATTGTTTATGGTTGTTGAATGTGGGGGTTACTTATTACACAGCATTGCCATGGCAACAGCTAACGGATACAAAACACGGCATGATTATGTGGGCGTATTTTTAGGTTTGGAGAGTGAGTTCATTATGCAATACACAGCTTTTGACCACCTTTCTGCTATCTGCATCATCCCTCACGGCCCTCTCCCTGGCCCTTCGGTCCCTAGTAAATAGATTCCCATTTATCCTTTAGCCAATAGGGAAAAAGTTGTTGGGGGTTTCATGGTTGACAACTGGTTTAAACACCAGAATGACTAACGATGTATTAGAGACTTAAAAATACAATGTGATTAGTTCTGATTTCAGTTGTTCACCACATAAGAGTCTCCTGTATCCGTTTAGCAAAGGTCAACCTTCACCCACTTGAAGACAAGGCAGGGATTACGTTGAACAGACATGGAGTGTCTCACAAAAGTGTATCTTAGTTCCAAAGATCCTGACCTCTTAGTTAAAACCGAGTGTACGTAGGCATCCTTCATTAGCAGAACGCTGTGGATGTCCAAACTTCCTAAACTTTTTTTCTCTACATGTGTTCAATATTCCAGGCTTTCTTCACTCCATTGGCTTAAAGGAAATGCGTCACCTTTGAACCCCTCTAACCTTCAAATGTCTCCACTGTTCTTTTTTGTTTTGTTTTCTTTTTTTTTTTACATTTATTTATTTTTGAGAGACAGAGAAACAGAGCACACGTGAGGGGGGCAGAGAGAGAAAGAGACAGAGTCCAAAGCAGGCTCCATGCTCTGAGCTGTCAGCACAGAGCCCGACGCGGGGCTCAAACTCACGGACCGCGGGATCATGACCTGAGTTGAAGTCGGACGCTTAACCACCCAGGCACCCCATCCATTGTTCTTTTTGGTTACTCAGGTAGCAGCTCGGAGCAGAGACACTTATCACCCGCTGGGACAGATGCAGCCGTTAGACTTCCTTAGTGAAAATGCTGACTCCACATTTGCATCCTTGCGGGGACGATCTGAATCCAGACAGCGCAAAAACCCCTCTCCTGATTCCACTCCACTGCACCTTTCAAACTGGTAACATCAATTAAATTGAACTTCCTGCCTGAACTGCTGTTTGGATCTTATTTTCTCCTTTCGGAGAAACTCCGCTTCCCTTGACTGTAAGCGATGGGCTCGCCAACCCACCCCAAACACACGGACCCTTGGGATCGATCACACGTTGCAAGTTGGTCCTGTCTGGTTTTCTCACCTGTGTGATTCTGAAATACCTTCTCTGGTGACGAAGGAGGCTGGAGATGACTTCACTGTGGTCCCCTTAGAAAAGCCAGAGATGGGACAGGATTGTGACCTGCATGCTCACCACGGCTCCTCGCTGAGGGACTGGAAGGGGAGACCACAGAAACCATTTGGTTCTATTTTCATTTCTCTCCTCTTCGATTATTCGCACACACCCCAGGGGCAGACAGACTGGCTGCCGATTCTCCAGGAGAGTCCAGGAGAAGTGATAATAACCTCCCTTCTCCTATGACGACTCTGGAAGAAAATGAAGCGATTGACTTGGATTCTAGATTATTCATCCCAGAATAAAAGAGCCCTTCGTTTCAAATTAGGTGCACAGAATTCCTTTCAAGAGGATAAATCTGAGTTCGTCATTAACATCTTCATCAACGTCTGTTTTCTTTTTTCCCTTCAACAGACCCGTATTTCCCTCTGAACACTCCATGCCTTCTGTGGGACGCTGGAATCGGGGGCGAATCTGGTGTGGTTCCTGCTCTCAAGGATCTACGAAGCTTCCAGTGTGCTCTATTTCTGATGTCAGCTTTCATTGGATTTTCTCGCGGTGCCCAAAAACATCTGTGTTTCTTTCAGGAAAAAGGAGACAATTCACATTTAATGATTCTATATCCTTCGTGCGTGTTTGGTACCTCTCCTTACACGGCTGCTGTCGGTGGGAAGGTCACAAATCCTTGCGCTCCTGAACTCACTTGTGACTTGTTTTGGCCGATGTAACGCAAACCACAAATGACAGTCGTCACTTGCACCACGAAGCTGTAAGAGTCAGCATGCTCTTTGCCATGTTCTCTTTTTCCATCGGCATGATGACCAGAAATGGTCCTGGGAGGCGATGCTTCACCAGCCGGGTCCCCAGCAAGAAGTGGAGGAAAGCCACAGCCCATTCCCTGTGAATATGCAGAATGTGTAGGAATTAAGCATTTGACTACAGCGGGCATAGATACTCTGACAATCCTCACTGACGTAACATGATAGTGACCCCCAGGAGAGAGCACAGTTTACATCGTGTTTTATTACCTTGTATACGTCTAAACCTCCTGATCGCCCTGTCCTCTGAATGTCTTCCCTCTGACATGACATCGGTAACTCCACATTTCTATGATTATGTATCTATCGTTCCTTAAACGTAAATCTGTGATACTGGGCGTGGGTAGAATGTCGCCGGGCGGGGACCACAGGTGGATGGGCAGAGAGATGAAAGGTGCATGGATCAGACACCCTGTCCCCACAGGTCCCATGCGCACACCTCACCCTGACGGGCCAACCGTAAATTCCAACTGCATTTTCATAAGTAAGAAAAGCTGCTTAGGGATTCACGAGGGTGAGCTCACCCCAGGGAAGGGAAAACAGCCGTGTTCTTCCTTCCTGGCACGTGGCCTGCTGACCCTGGAAACTTACTTGGGATTGATGAATATTTATGAAAACTGCCATTTCAATTAAAAGATAAATGCTCCGGGCTCAATTAATTGGGCTGAAGAAAAAAAAAATAAAAGACTCGCTTGGGTTCCAGATAACAAATGAGGGCAGAGGTTGTCTTTGTTCAGAGCCCCAGAAAACAGCTCAGGAGTTAGAGATTTAGGGAAGGGGCACACCCTGAAAGCATTTCTAAACCAACTGACTTTGAAAACGCATCTGCCGTCTTGATTCGTTGACCTGAATCACCGGGGGGTGGGACTGGGTTTTAAGGCAAAGTTGTAAAAGTTGGAAGCTGTGTTACCAAAAGCCACGTCCCATAGGCACCCAGGGCACCACCTCTGCTTCTGTTCAGTCCCCCCAAACCGGGAGCCTCCGCCTGACCCCTGTTATCATTGCCATTCAGTGCAGAGAGCGACACGGGTGGGACCCAGCCCACAGTGACCCACGAATCTCTTCCAAACTCCCGGTGTTGTTGGGGAGACAGGCTGGTGAGTATCTAGGAAGTCACTGACCAGGTTGTTTAAGAAGACTTGTTTCTTGGGGCGCCTGGGGGCTCAGTTAAGCATCCGACTCCAGCTCAGGTTATGATCTCGTGGTTTGTGAGATCGAGCCCCACGTCGGGCTCTGGGCTGACAGCTCAGACCCTGGAACCTGCTTCAGATTCTGTGTCTCCCCGTCTCTCTGCCTGCTTGTGTGCTCTCTCTCAAAATAAATGCATAAATATCAAAAGCAGAAGAAGAAGGAGAAGCAGCAGCCTTGCTTCTCTGTGATTGATTGTCCCTGTTGTTTTTATTTTAAACGTGCTTTCATGGTGCCCATGGTGAGCCCTATAAATAAGTGAAACAGAGCGGACAGAGGCACCAGCGTGCAGAGTTCAGGACGTTTGATTTGTGTTTCACAGTAAATGAAATCAGTTCCCATTTAGGGCAAACCAGGGCGGGCGGCCACCCCCGGGAGTAGGGGCCGAGCTTCTAAAGAAGGAAGTTCCCTGCGCGACGCGCACTTAGCCTTGCGAGGGCTCCGGGCCTCCTCTCTGCTCTGCTTTTCATGGTCCCCAGATATCGGCCCCCAAGACTGTGTTCACAAGCGCGGGGATGACAGAGTAAAGATAACCCTTCTGACGACTTGATTGCAGGAAGCTCAGTGTCCGTGTGAGGGACGCCATTTGGCTATGAGTAAGAGGAAACATTAATTGCTGATTTTGCATTTCAATTGTTTTAAAAGCAAAGAGAAACAATAAATAATCCTTGAGAGAGGTCCTTCAAAGCTGCTGCAGAAAATATACAGAAATGTTGTGCATCTGGTTAATATTTGCTCTAAAAGGCTGCTTCTGAGAGTCCTGAAGGTGTTAAGTCCCCAAGAGATCTCTCTGTACAGCATCACCAAAGGTCATCCTGATGGGACCTCGGTCTCGGTTGCCATGGACCCTATGTCTCCGGGGCCCTGACTCGGAGCGGGGCCCGGCTGCCACCCTGGGTTCTCGGCCCCCCCATCCGCACCTCGCTGTGCCCCATTTCCTGATCCACATGGCATCACAGCCAGGCGGGGGCAGCTGGCTGGGGGAGCAGAGCCGTGAGTCTATGGGTACAGGCTCCCGGGTTTTCCAGTGTCCACAGATCAGTCTTAGAAAGACGGGACACAGTCTGTAAATGACATGGTAAAAATTAACACTGAACCTTCTCTTCCATGAAATCATGCAAAGGCAACAAAGAGAACAACTAACCAAAGTGCAATTTTCTATTTTCTATGAAACTGTTAGAATGTTCATGTCACATAAGGGAAGCAATGCCAACCGCATCAGTGCTGGCGAAACGCAGACAAAAGAAGAGGAAAGAACAATTACAGATCTATCGATCGAAGGGGGAGCCAGGGGAAATAAAAATTTTGAATATCAAGTCACACCTGGCAAATCAAACTACTCAGAGCCCTTTTGGTTCATAACGGGGAAGGAGACAGGCCATGATGGATTTCCCGGAAGTGGTTTCATTCCAAGAAGCAGTAGAGACGGGCCAGGGGAAAATGTTTTTCCAGATAAGCCCTATTGGCAAACACAGCTGCCGAGTTTCCAGAAGGTCACAGAGAAGGTTGTCCAGTGCACCCTCAGAGGATAGACGGTGACTTTAGCAATATAGAAAGTATCCTTAAGGCATTTTCTTACTTGTAGAAAGAATTAGCAAGAGTGGAAGGCCTCAATGTGACGTCAAGCTGCTTGGCCTGGAGATTCGCAGGTGCCGTTGGACTCACACAAGCAGCCGTGTACTTTGGACGCTCTCGCTTGCTGTGTCCACACGAAACATTCCGTGCCATCACTTGAAGTGAAGGAAAACACAGCAGAAAGAGAGAGACAAGGAGTGCTTTTCCGAGTTTCGAGTTTTGCAATTCATGGCCCTCATGGGGACCAGAAGGTGCTCATGGGCGACTACGGAATGCTTAGGCGACTTCATAAATTGACAATGCGCGCACACACACACACACACACACACACACTCAGGATCCTCCTCAAAGATTAAACACCCTCTAATAGGTTAGGTGGGACAGGGAACACGTCATACACTACGGGTGTAGGGCCCTGAAAATTGAGACCCTTTGTACGGTCCTGCTGACTGCTCAACAGGACACACCGGCAACATCACAAACACTCAGCACATTTTAAAGCAGACGGTAGGAAGAGACGTCATCTGGCCTGTCTCTTCCGCTTCTCGGAATGAAACCATTTCCAGGAAATCCACGACCTGGTGTCTCCCATCCCCGTAATTAACAAAAAGGGCCTGCTTTTCCTGTTTGAGCCCAAGGAAATGGCACAACCCCAGCTTAGAATATAACTTATGATCTTCCCGGGAGCCAGGCGTGGGGGAGCAGTGTGGAGCCCCGTCTGCTGCCCCGGAGAGAGGCTGGCCGTGACATCTGGGACCTGCGTCTGGGACCAGGCGGGGGCTTTGCGGTGGCCCTGCACGGGCCGCCACAGCATGCCAGCTACCAGCCCAGACGGCCATGCGGACGTCTCTTCAAGGCCGTGCCCCCAGTACCCGGGGATGAACTGGCCCCTGCCCCAGAATTTAGAGAAGCGAAGGAACCCTCAAGAGTCTGAGATGTACAGCAAGGAGGCTTAGCACAGAAATTGGGCTCATTTACGGAACATCCTTTTGGTGCCTTTTGAATTTACGGCCTGAAACCTTGGGCGCAA
Organism: Leopardus geoffroyi; assembly: GCF_018350155.1. Taxonomy (NCBI): domain Eukaryota; kingdom Metazoa; phylum Chordata; class Mammalia; order Carnivora; family Felidae; genus Leopardus; species Leopardus geoffroyi. The sequence continues at coordinate 4,174,689 of NC_059339.1, read as the reverse complement.
GGTCTACGCAGACCTGTGAGGTCCGACCCGTGCCTCCCACTGTCTCTGCAGGAACCGAGGGTGACCTCTTTACAAGCTTCACGAGAGCACACGCGGGCAAATCTGTAAAGACGCTCCGATAAATAAGAAGGGGTCTGTGCCCTGCAGCCCTCTTACTCTGCATGTTTTTGTGACGGTACAGCCTTTCCTATCGCTATGCGTATTAATAAGAGTCAAGGAGACGGGTTACCCTTGCTTTCCCCACGCCGGAAAGCCTGCTATTATGTTGGGAGTGAACGTGGCTGGCAGCTCTCTTCAGTAGAGACCCCAGCCCGCCGCACGTCATTCCCAGAAGGAGGAAAAGCACGGCTACCGACGGACGGTGGCACTGTTGAACGGGTCAGCTCTGCGGATCCCCACCGTGAAAATTAAAGAACATTGGAGGGTCACCTTCTGAGCTGCAGGAGAGGCAAAGCGAGTGATGGGGGGAAAACGCACATTTGTGTTGTCTTTTAGATGCGTGTCGGTCCACGTCCCTAGGAAATCACACTCGGGCCCACTGGGAGAAAGTCAAGACACAGACTGGGGCGCCCTGGGACCCAGGTCTTGGACACGGTGTTGACGTTACAGAATAAAGTCAGGGCTGCATGGGAATGGTCACAGACTGATGGCAGACACAGCCTCCTGTTACAACACGGTGCTCACCATAAGCGAAAGGGCATCTGTCCGTCTACGGCTCCTCATTAAATGGCCAACGAATCCTTCCAGCCTCTGCCTCCAGCTCTAATTTTTAGCCAAGCTGGAGACCACAGTTGTGCCGGAGCTGAAGACAGTGCAGGAGAGGGGAGGGAGTCTGGGGTGAGGACAGAAAGGAGGTTTGCTGGATTTTACGCGTGCATCCTCTTTGAGATGTAAATGGGAATGCCGCTAGGTCTGGTAAATACCAAATCGATACAGTAGAAACGAGTGGCTGCTATAGAAAATTCCAGCTCGGTAGTCATTCCCGAGAGACCCATTCCCTTTGTGAAACGGGGAGTTTAGAAAGTATGACGATGTACCTTCACCCAATAAACCACCTGCCTCGTGTGTCCAGAGAGACCAAAAGGAAGCTGTAATTGGGAAATCATTTCTCACCATGTGGTTTAACGTAGTCTAATGTTGGAGTGGGGGTCGCCTAGAAGCGCACCCCCTCCCCGGCCACATTCCACCAGAGATACATGACCCCAAGGTGCGGGGGAGGGGGGACACCAAAGACGTGTTGCAGTTTCATTTATCGAGTAGGGCAAGCCATTTATCTTAGATGTATGGGAGCTGGGAACATACGGCATCAATCTCCACGCTTATGATCTTTCGACTGTGTTTCCTATCTTCGAAAACACCAAGACGCCAGGAATTCCGAGTCTTGGGACCCAGAATACTAACCACGTGCAGCATGCAATGAAGCACAAGCTAAGTGCCCCAGTCGTGAGCACCTGTTAGGTTAGAGAGTAGCCATGCTAGCAGACATCGTGGAATTTGAAACTTTATCGGCGATCTAAAAAGCAACAGTACCAAGGAGCCTCCTTCCAAGGCAGACCAAGAGAATGCCGTTCTATCCGAACTCAGCAGAAATCCATTGATTGCTGAGAAGAGTTCTCGCCTGGATCGATCCCTCCTCCTCATTCACTGACAAGATCCTGGGCCTCAGTTGGACGCGCTCGCTCCGACACGAAACAACACCAGTTCTGTCTTCTGAGTATGTTCGTCACGTCATCAAAGTGGCCGAGGAAAGCAGGGCTGAGTTAAAAGAAACACTAAATTGCCTCCTTCCTGCTTATGGAAAAATCGATTCATCTTGAAGTCACACGTGATTTTCGTCCCGTTATACTGCAAAACGCATTTCTGAGAGTCCGTTTCGTGTTATGGGATGGGGCGTGCAATATTAAAACGTGGCCAGCCTGCTTCGGATTCTGTGTCTCCCTCCCTCTCTGACCCTCCCCCGTTCATGCTCTGTCTCTCTCTGTCTCAACAATAAATAAACATTAAAAAAACATTTAAGAAAGAGCAAGGGAGCATCTTGTACCTTTGGACGGGGCTTGGGCTCCTCAAAACCCTAGTCTCCCCAGCGTCTGTAATTCCGACCAATTTGATAGTCCCACCTGGCCCTGGTAGGAATGTAAATTTCTCACACCCAAATTAAATAAAAATAAAATAAAATAAAATAAAATAGTCACATATATATTTTTTCATACATCCTTCTTACATGAGCCATTCTCTTTATTCAATTTATTTTATTTATTCAATATGAAGTGACCACACCTCTTTCTATTGAATATTTGTTTTTATGCTATTTTAATTTTTTTAACTTTATTTTTTTAGGAAAGACAGAGACAGAGCATGAGCAGGGGAGGGGCAGAGAGAGAGGGCGACACAGAATCCGAAGCGGGCTCCAGGCTCTGAGCTGTCAGTACAGAGCCTGATGCGGGGCTCGAACTTAGGAGCCGTGAGATCACGACCTGAGCTGAAGTCAGACAGACGCCCAACCCACTGAGCCACCCAGCCGCCCCTGTTATTTTAATTTTTGACATTTATTGTTGAAGTACAGTTGTCATTGCTGAACACTCTGCATGGCTAAGTGTGATACATCTGGGCTCGGGCTCCCCTGAATTTGATCGTCACCAGGTGTGTGACCTTGGGCAAGTCGCGGACTCCGTGAGCCTCAGTGTCTTCAGCTGTACAAGGGGACAATGATGGGACCTGCCTCTTTGGGTCCTGGGAGTTTAAATGGGAAACCCGGTCCTGGGCCTGGCATACAGAATCCTCTCTGCTGGCATTGCTGTCCCTGCTACCGGCCCATTACCAGTGATTCTGTTCTAAAACAAGGGTTTCAGAATAAAGATCCAGCCCACCATCGCCCATCACTCAGCCCTCCCTTCTGCCCTCACACAGCCCAGAGACGGAGATGGTCTGAGTTAGCCACGCCTCATGTTTGCCACCGTGATGTTCCCTCCTGTCACCTGGGCTGTTAACCACATGGGTCCACGCGTCAGGTGAGAAGAGCTGGTGATGATTCCCCCAGGGGGCCGGGGCAGGCCTGGCGGGAGGAAAGAGTTTTGACACAACGGCATAAAACGGAGCATTTTTTAAAGTTTCCCAGGAATGGCGTGTTTGGGGGTGCTCAGTTGGTTAACTGTCTGTCTTTGGCTCAGGATCTCGAGGTTGGTGGGTTCAAACCCCACATCAGGCTCTGTGCTGACAGCTCGGAGCCTGGAGCCTGCTTCGGATTCTGTGTCTCCCTCTCTCTCTGCCCCTCCCTGCTCCTACTCAGTCTCTGTCTCTCTCAAAAATAAAGATAAAAAAAAATTTTTTTTTGAAGTTTCCCAGGAAGTAAAGCAGAGAAAAGGAAAAGAAAGGCTCTCTAGGTAGCCTCCTTTGGTATAATTTTCTCCTTTTTGTATCCGATAATAACCACCTTGCCCTGTGTCCTACTGATTGGTCTCATAATAGCACAAATGGAATAATTTATTCACTCCTTCACGCATGCATTTTTATCTTGAAAACCTGCTTTGTGCCAGCACCGTTTTAGATACTGGGTTTGTTGAGACAAAGACGACAGAGACACTGTCCATCCCTAGGAACGTTCGGTCTAGTGGTTTGGAGACTGCAAAAAGTGACTAATGAAAGCATTTCAGACTCTGACAAATGTTATTACAAACACAGATCTGGGACAGTAGTTGCAGATTATAAAAGGGTCTCAAGGAAGGAAACCTGCAGGGTGAGACTGAGCCAGCCATGGGAAGGTCCAGAACAGTAGCTCTAAGCAGGCGGAACAGCGAGTGTGAGGGCCATGAGGTTCTAACGAGGGACGTTCACAGATCAGACAGGCCTCCACAGAGTGTGGCAAGCATGTCCTCTCCCTGATCCAGAAATTCGATGAGACAGGCGTTACTTTCATCCCCACTTTATGGATGAAACAATCGAGGCAGGAATACACATTCTTCTCACGCACACATGGAATATGCACCAGATCAACCGCATTCCGGGCCACGAAACACAGAGGCACCGATTCTAAAGAATGGCAATCGTACAATGTCCTTTCGGAAGCCACAATGCGACTAAACAGAAATCAATGACAAAGGTAGTTGGCAAATCCCCAAATTAGAGAGATTGAACAACGTGCTTCCAAATAATACCTGGGTCGAAGAAGACATCTCAGGAGAAATTAAAAACTATTTTGAGCTTAATGAAGATGAAACCATCAGCATGTGCAAGATGGAGCAAAAGCAGGGATAGAGGGGACTGGATAACATTGAATGCTTATGTTAGGAAAGAAAAAAAGATCGAAGAACAGCGATCTCTGTTTTCCACCTTAGGAAACTAGAAAGAGAAGAGCAACTTAAACCCAAAGTAAGCAGAAGAAAAAGAAGCAATGTGAATTAGAAAAGAAACCAATGAGGGGCGCCTGGGTGGCTTAGTTGGTTGAGCGTCTGACTGTTGGTTTCGGCTCAGGTCATGGCCTCACAGTTCATGGGTTCGAGCCCCACATCGGGCTCTGCACTCACATGCAGAGCCTGCTTGGGATTCTCCCTCCCTCTCTCTCTCCGCCCCTCCCCGTCTCGTGCTGTCTCTGTCTCTCTCAAAATAAATAAATAAATTAAAAAAAAAAAAAAAAAGAACAGAAATCGGTGAAATAAAAACCAGGAAACCACTAGAGAAAATCATTGAAACCAAAAATTGGTTCTCTGAAAAGATCGATCAAGTCAACCAGCCTCTAGCCAGGCTAAGGGAAAAGACACAAATCACTGATACCAGAGAATGAAAGAACATCACTACAGACCACATGGCAATTAAAAGGATTGTAAAGGAATGCTGTGAACAATAGCTAGCCAGTTGGGTAACCTGGATGAAATGGACCAATTCCCAGTAAAACACAATTTGCCCAAATTCACATAAGATGAAATAGATCATTAATAGGCTTATATCTGTTAAGGAAATTGAATCAGGGGTGCCTAGATGACTCAGTTGGGTAAGCGTCCAACTCTGGATTTTGGCTCAGGTCATGATCTCGTGGTTCACGAGTTCAAGCCACATATCGGGCTCTGTGCTGACAGAGCCTGCTTGGGATTCTCTCTCTCTCTCTCTCTCTCTCTGTGCCCCTCCCCTGCTTTCTCTCTTTCTGTCTCTCTCTCAAAAATAAATAGATATATAGATAAATAAATAAATAAACTAAAAAAAGAAATTGAATCAAAATTTATAACCTCCCAAAACAGAAAGCTCCAGGCCCAGAAGCAACGTAAATAAACTGTGGTCCATCCAGACAATGGAATATTATTCGGCATCAAAAAGAAATGAGCTATCAAGCCACGAAAAGACAGAAAACGGAAATGCATATTCCTAAGGGAAAGAAGCCAATTGGGAAAGACTGCATAGGTGCCAGTCGAACCACATGGCAGCCGGGAAAAGGTAAAACTATGCAGACAGTAAAAAGGTTTCCAGGGATGGAGGCAGGGAAGGATGAATGGGCAGAACACAGAGAATTTTTAGGGCCTGGAAATACCCATCCGTAATGATGGGTACATGTCATTACACATTGTCCAGACTCAGAATGTGCAAACCAGGAGTGAACCCCCTAAAGCAAACCATGGATTTGGGGGGATGATGTCATGTTCATGTAGGTTTATCAGTTATAATGAATGTATCACCTGGTGGGGGATGATGATGATGGGGGAGGCTATGCACGTGTGGAGGCAGAATATAACGAGAAATCTCTTTACTTTCCCTTCAATTCTGCTATAAACCTAAAATTCTAAAGAAGGAAGGAAGGAAGGAATAAAGAAAGGTGGGGGGAAGAAAGTAAGAAAGGGAAGGAAGGAAAGAAAAGAAAGAAAGAAAGAAAGAGGGAAGGAAGGAAGAAAGAAAGAATGAAAGAGAGGAAGGAAGGAAGGAAGGAAGGAAGGAAGGAAGGAAGAAGGAAAAGGAGGGAGGGAGGAAAGGAAGGAAAGAAGAAAGAAAGAAAGAAAGAAAGAAAGAAAGAAAGAAAGAAAAAAAGAAAGGAGGAAGGAAGAAAGGAAGAAAGAAAGACAGAAAGAAAGAAAGAAAGAAAGAAAGAAAGAAAAGGAGGGAGGGAGGGAAGGAAGGAAAGAAGAAAAAGAGAAAGAGAGAGAGAGAGAGAGAAAGAAAGAAGGAAGGAAGGGGGAAGAAGGAAGGAAGGAAGAAGAAAGGAAGGAAGAAAGTGAGACATGGAGGGGTTAACAACTTCCCCATAAGTGTGGGAAGTAGGAGTTCAGTTGAGATTCTGAGTCTTCCTTCCAGAACCTGGATGCTCCCTGACCTGTCTGGGCAGGTCGCCCTCCGTGTAGCCACCCACCGGTGTGCTCCCAAGCAAGTGTCCCCAGATGACGGACACATGGTCAGGGCTGCCCCTCCCTCGTCCACCTGAGACCGTCTGGCTCAACATGTGGCCTCCCCATGAAACCCAGCAGTTACAATCTCCACCACCATAAATTCGGAGAGCCGAGCAGAGTGGGGAATTGATCGATGGTGGATGCAGAATCCAAAAGAAGATGAATCTCACATTTATGCAAGAAAATTCCAAGGTGGTAAGCAGGGGCTCTTTCTGCTTTTCCGCTCGGTATTTTCGTATGTTCCTCCCCAACTTCCATGCGGGGAGACTGCCGAGAGCTTTGAAGATGAATAATGTACTGTATTGATATTAACGACTTTCTCCCCAAACCACAGGGAGGCTCAAATGTAAAAAGAGCTGTTGAATCTTTTATTTTTCCCACGACTGTGAAAAGGAGTTCACACAAGCCACTCGGGTTGTGCGTAAATTACCCCTGTCCCCGCTTGGGCGTTGGGTCTGGAGAAGAGAAAACGGGGCGCTCTGCACTCATCACCCATTAACAAGCGCATTCTAGCTGTGATACAAAGAACTCTGTTCGTGGATTAATTGAAGGTATTGCTGAGTGAGCTGGAGGAAGTCCGCTAATGACTTTGGAAAAGCACTCTAAACAATGACTAGTGGTTAACGAAACTAAACAGGATAATAAACACTGCTGCTGACGTTCTCATGGGGAAAGTCACAAGCCGGAGCAGCCCCTGTACAACGGCATCTACCTCTGCCTCACCCCTGATCCAAGGAGGCGGTCTCCAGGGTCCCCAGGTGAAGCACGGGGTGTGCGTCCAGCACTCCCGGCAAGTGGCTCTCTGAATTCTAATCCTTGCCACCCTCCTGTCTTGCAGGGTTGGAAACAAGCCATGCTTTCCAGCATTGCCTTCCAGAGAAGAGGCCCCACCCTCTTCCACAGAATTGCAAGCACAGAGCACACGTTGGCCTTATATCTAGCATTTCTTGATTGCTTATAAAGTGAACAATTATCCGTATGCTTAGGAGCCGTTTTATGTGCTTTCTGATAAGTATATCTTTGAAAACGCTACCAAGTGGACATTAATATCGGTCCACATGTACTTCTAACGACCTCTGTCCTTATGGCCGAGGCAGTGCAGATACAAACGCCTGATTTTGGCCATGACGGCAGGTGATGGTTGTGAAATACACATCCAAGCTCACTTTAGAAACTACGTGAAGACGATAGGATCAGTCAGTTCTCTCTGTCCTAGACACTTCGCTCCCGGGTCCTGCAGCTGCCATTTCCACAGTGCATAAGCTCGTCTGGGACAGAGCTGATATTCGTCAACGTTGTGGGGCACTGACTTAGGGGAGGTAATTAAAATCCACAGATCAAACACAGGGATAGAATGCTGTTCTATTCTCGTGTCAACTATTCTTCAAAGCGTCATCAGAAGGTTTGTTTTCTTAGGAAAGCTACCTTCTCTGCCTTTCCTCCTTCCCTTTATGTCATGAAATAACATGCCCGATAAAGATGTTCAGACGCTTCAGCACTGATGAGTCTAGACTCGAATCCCGTAATAAGAGGAGCTTTGAACAAGTTTCTGTACCTGACTCTCGGATTTTTTGTTGTTGTTATTCACTCTGTTTTTGCTTTCCTTCCAGAAACAAGATCTTGCAGGGGCGTCCAAACATCACAAGTATATTTTGTTACAGAGATTCTGACCTACAGTGGATACTGGAAGTGTGAGGACAATTCCGTTTCTTTCTTTTTTGTTTTTTTAACATTTATTTGTTCTTGAGAGACAGAGAGAGGCAGAGCATGGGCAGGGGAGGGGGAGAGACAGAGAGAGATACAGAATCCGAAGCAGGCTCCAGGCTCTGAGCTGTTTGTCAGCACAGAGCCCGACGCGGGGCTCGAACTCACGGACCGCGAGATCGTGACCTGGCTGAAGTCGGACGCTCGACAGACTGAGCCACCCAGGAGCCCCAGGATAATTCAGTTTCTAAAGAGACCCAATTGTTGGGTCTTGCTGAGTATATTTAATAAAGATAATTATGCTATGTGAGTTTATTGTGGCTTGATGATTACTGGACGAGAGACATTTTCAAAAAGATGATGTTTTCACGGCTGCTGGGACACTCAGTGCCCTCCGCACACCTGTACCCCTGCACATGCTGTTTCCTCCCAGGACACCCTTCCCTATCTTTAATTTTGAGAGCACTGTGCATTTCCCCCCCTCCCCCCCACTCTATGGCACGCTCATTGAAGATTCCAGCTTGACATGGAGTCTTTCCATCCTCTGTGCTATGGGATAAGTTTGCAGAGACTTCTTCACGGCGACTCCTTTACCTGGTATTATCATCATCCCCTTCCTCTCTCCCAGGTAGTAAACTCTACAGGCATGACTTTGTACCACTGTTTCCTGAGCTGTGATAGAATGAATTACCGATGCACGACTTAAATGCATGAGCAACTGAAACTAAGAGATACGTCTTTTAATGCGCCTGAGGACACGGTATGCACAATTTTATACATAGTGTTGCTTCTCAGGTAGTTAAATGGGTAGCAAATGGCAGGGCTTCTCGCGCTGTCTAATGGGTGCAGGTATGGTGCACCATGAATATTTCATACCTTAAAGTCTGCTTCCGCTCTAGGAAATTATCGACTACGATTTAAGATGGATATTTGCTTGTTAGACCCTCCATGTGAATTAAGGTGCTGATGCCCTGGGAGGAGAAGTTGTTCTTTCTGGAGCTTCTATCCGTCTTTGAAATGGGCACACGTCACCCCTTCAAGTGATATTTATAAGTCACCTGTTCGCCGATTGTAACCCCTAGAAGATTCCACAAATAATTTTTCAGTTGTGAAAATGGTAGCGTACACAGCGGGGTGGGGGTGGGGGAACCGGGGCTTTCGAGCAGCGTGTTATGTAACAGATGGATCTTTTCTGGTGTCTTAACGTCTAGCCCCGCTCATCCTTTCGAGGCAGGTTGGAGGCATAAACGATGGACAGGGCGGGCAGGTGAAACATATCTTCCCGCCATGCTTTACAGACTGAAGTAATTTCAAGCTCCATTAAATAATGATTCATCTTTGCCTGGTGATGTACACATTATTCTGGCTTAATACATTTGTTTCTGTGAGCTGATATGCTTCAAAAATCATGTGCACAAGGGCTGGTCAGGACATTCTAGTTATTGTGAGGGTTTTAAAGCTGTTGAAAAATGTGTTGGTGGCTAAGAGTGATGTAATCCTGATATTTTAACTCTAAGCAGGGTGCTGAGCCATGACAGTATTTAATTATCTAGCTGTTGTAAGGCAAATGTTCTGCGATCTGTGCTGTATTTTACAGAGCGACACTCGGCGGAAGAGGCCAGGACTGGTGTCATTCAAGCTGCCCCCTGCCTTCCCTGAGCATCTCTAGCAGTGCACCTGCTACAGATATAAAAGGGACCCATTTAAATGTTTCAGGAAGTCATGATCTCACAGTTCATGGGTTTGAGCCCCACGTTGGGATCTGTGCTGACAGCTTTGAGCCTGGAGCCTGCTTTGGATTCTGTGTCTCCCTCTCTCTCTGCCCCTGCCCTCTCTCTCTCTCTCTCTCTCTCAAAAATAAATAAGCATTGAAAATTTTAGAGAGGTAGCTCAAAGTCAGAGAAGTTCTAAAGATGCCTGACCCTTTAGAAGGAATTAATTCCATTTTGAGCACATCTAATCACGGAAGTACGAGCAAAACTACTTTAATTGTATTGCCTTCCTTAAGCTCGTGGTTGTTTTTCAGCCAACGTACACTCCTCAGTAGATATTCTCTATGAAAAGAAAGAAGCAAGAACTGAGGGTCTAACATGTAGCTTCATAAAGTTATAGGCTCTCTTCAAGTCCATGGGTAAATACTTTTTTTTATAAGCATAACTACACGAATCGGGCATCTTCCAAGGGCTAGGCGGGTGTTTCAGGATATTGCACATTTCTCAACAGAAAGTTACTGCAGCCAACGCTGAGAGAGGATGTGCTGTGTGCCAAGCACGGCCCTATGAAATACGCACGAGTCCTTTCTTTAATTCTTACAACAATCCATGAGGTGGGTGGCCCTTGTTTTAGTTTCCTATTGCCGCTGAAACAAATCACCACCAACAAGGAGCATAAGATGACACAAATTTCTTATCTCACAGTTTTATACACAGATGTCACCTGGGTGTAACCAAGGTTTTGGCAGGGCTGAGTTCCTTGAAACTCTGGGGATGAACCAGCTTTGAAGCTCATTGAGGGGGTGTTGGCGGAATCGAGCTCCTCGAGGCTGTGACGTCCCATTTCCTTGACAGCTGTCTTTGGGGGTCTTCCTGAACTTCTAGATCTGCCCACATTTCTGGGGCCGGGTGGTAGTGAGGAGGGGGGGAAGCTTTCCCTTCTCCCGCCTGGGTTCTCGGACTGGTTTTTTCATGATTATGTATTTATTTTGAGGGAAAGAGATAGAGAGAAACAGAGAGAGAGAGACAAAGCATGTGTGAGCAGAGGAGGGGCAGAGAGAGAGGGGGAGAGAATCCCAAGCAGACTCCACACTCAGCAAAGAGACCAATGCAGGGCTCCATTCCCTGACCCTGGGATCATGATCTGAGCTGAGATCAAGACTTAGATGCTGAACCAAATGAGCCACCCAGGTGCCGCAGAAACAGCAAATCTGTGAAGAATTAATGAGACAAAGAAATTTGAGCTTGGGGTAGTAAATCAGTGAAGTCACGAAGTTAGTTTATTCCACCTTCTGCGTCGTAATTTCCCTATTTCTGGTGATAAGAATGCCTTCTTATCGGGGCGCCTGGGTGCCTCGGTTGGTTAAGTGCCTGACTCTTGGTTTCGGCTCAGGTCATGATCTCGTGGCTTCATGGGTTCGAGCCCCACATCGGGCCTTGTGCCGGTAGCGTGGAGTGGACCCTGCTTGGGATTCTCTCTCTCCCTCTCTCCGCTTCTCCCCACTTCATGCCGTCTCTGTCTCACTCAAAATAAGTAAATAAACCGGGGCACCTGGGTGGCTCAGTCGGTGAAGCGTCCGACTTCAACTCAGGTCATGATCTCACAGTCTGTGAGTTCGAGCCCCGCGTCGGGCTCTGTGCTGACAGCTTGGAGCCTGGATCCCGCTTCGGATTCTGTGTCTCCCTCTTTCTCTGCGCCTACCCCTGCTCGTGCTCTGTCTCTCTCTGTCTCAAAAGTAAAATAAAAACATTTTAAAAAATTAAAAATAAATAAATAAACTTAAAAAAAAAAAAAAAAAAAAGCATGCCATCTACCCTGCTGGTACAGGGCGAGGGCCCGGGAGATTTATTTCCTGCTCTCAGGAAGACAGAGCACAGAGTGTCCTGTTTCTTAAGTAACTTTAGTTGAAGATAATCAATACGCCAACGCTGGCATATCTGGGGGTGGCATACTTCGCGCCCCTTTACTGGGTTCATGGCACGGCCTTCCGTCATCTCTAGGGCAGCTCCAGACCTGCTCACACTTGCAATCTCTCTACTCCCCACTCTGTGGCGTCTCGCCTCTCTGCCTTCCTGCTCTGCATCTAGCCCAAGGCCTCCCCCCGGAGGAGGATCCCCGCTTGGAAGGGCTCATTGATTATATCCCTCACACCCAGATAATCCAAGATAACCTCCCCATCTCAAGAACCATTAACTTTGCTGCATCTGCACACCCCCCTTCGCTGTGGAACACAGCACATTTCACGGGGCGCGGGTATCTCCCCTGGTTATTTTTCTGCCCTCTGCACCAGTCAGTCTCCCAGCTGAAAGATGAAGGGCCCAGACCACAAGACGTTCATCTGCCCGACAAAGAGGAGCTGATGGATGGTCGCACCGGGAGTAATTCAAGCCCCTCTTCACCTCCGCACCCACACACCTGTAACCTGCAGCCCATGGTTTATTTCATGCCACCCTTCTGCCAATTCATGTTCCCTCCCAAACCTATCTGCCACTTGTGAAAATCCATCAGTCACGAAGCCTACGGATACACGGGCAGCCGGGAGAACGTCTTCGAGTATTTCGTCACATCGGCACGGTATTATTTTCTGACCGCTGTTTCCATCATCTTAATCCATCCGCAGAATTTCTTTTCTAATTAGCGTTTGGCCCATCTGCCCACGGAAAGCACTTAATCCAGCTCGCAGACGCTGGTGTTAAATGAAGGCAGTGCTGACGTTAACCTCACCAGCTGTGTTTGCTCAACGTGTGTGTCGAAACGTAGCTCTGACTTCCGTGGTGTTACTCTTCACAGGAGTGGAGCCCCTTTTCTGATCCGGTAAAAAACTCTGCTACCTGAAGCCACGGGGAGGATGGGGTTGGGCACGTTGTAGGCAACAAGAACAGGGGCCACAGCCAGACCACCTGGGTCCAAATCCAGATCCCGTCGCTTATTCGATGGGGCTTTGACAAATCTACCTAAACCCCCTTGAGCTGAATTGATCCACCCGTATAATGGGGGCGGTACATACAGTTGGTTTGAGAATTAGCAGGCTTTCGACAGACAGCAGTAAAAAGTAAAAGTAAAAAGTAAAAGTCCCATAGAGGTGTTTTTACTTCAGACAGGGTGGGATTATTTTTATAATATTGCTTTTTCCCCAACTCTAATCACATACCCTACGGATTATTACTTAACCTTCTAATCATGACTCAATATAACAATTATAGACCTTCCTTTTGAGGCTGTGAAAAAGCATGGAGGCAGACGTGGGCTTTATTGAGGTCAGTAGATACCTGTTCCAATAACAAGAGGCCAAAACTAATGCTTTCTTGAGTTCTTGTTTCTTCTCTGTGTGAATGTTTGTCTTGTTTTATTTTATTGTCTCTATTAGCTATCACAGCACCTGTCTGTGGTTTAATTCTATTTCCTAATTTGCTGTTTCTTATCTGTGTGGGTTTAGGCACCAAATAATGAGCCTCAAGGTATTAAATGCAAAGTCATTCCTTTGAGGCTCTTTAGCATCCATCGGTATACAAATGAACTTCACAGGCGTGAGCGGCCGTTTTCACTGCACTGAGTTTTTTTTTTTTTTTTTTTGCTTGTGCTCTGATTTGGGCACGTGTTCTCACACTCAAAAATTGAAGGGAGAGAGGAAATCTGGGAGGATTTTCCCCTGAATCTGCATATATGGATCTTCCTACGCTTAAAATGGAGTTACGTTCCAAAATATCGACAACAACACATTTGACCCTACCCTAGGGTACACCGCAGCCTGGCTCGGCCCGCCTTAGACGTGCTCCGAACATGGACAGGAGCCTCTGGTTGGGCACAGTCATCCACCACAAAGCGTATTTTATTAGGAGGTGTTGACGATCACGTGAAATTGACCGAATCCCGTACTGAGAGCGACAAACGGGACACCGTGTGGGTGCAGGGGGCTGTCCGTGTACCACCTGTAGATCCCCGGGACCGCGTGTCTGATTGGAAGCTGGGGTCGCTGCCTAGTATGGTGGGAGAGGATGGGGCCTCAGATCGCTGGCCCGGGTCGGGATCCAGATTCAAAATTGCAAGTATGGTGTTTCTACTGAATGTGTATTGCTTTTGCACCATCATAAAGTAAAAAAAAAAAAAAAAAAAAAAAAAAAATGCAAGTTGCACCATGGTGAGTCAGGACCATCTGTACTGGAAACAGTAACACCATCAACTGCTCTTGATATGTTAATGTTCCCTTCACAGCGTGCAATCCCGGGTTGCTGTGCAAACACACAGCACTTCTCAAGTCCCCCTCCCCCGATGCCAACCCCCCCCCCCCCAATTTGGACAGTGTTAAGCAGCATTTACCAAGTTACAGCATGTTCAGAGATCTCATTAACTTCATTGATTCCATTTAAAGTATGACTGATTTATTGACACTTATGTGAGTTAACTAATTAGCCCATAACCAGAGGCCAGGATCCAAATGGAAGAGAAATTATTTCCAGATAGCAGACGGCACAGACTAAAATCTGTCTCAGAGACCCCAAAGCCGAAGAGTGTCAAAGATCCTGGGGTTTAATAATCCGGTTTATCAGTCTCACCTTACCTGAATCCTTTGCAAGCACTCTAAACCAAGATGATAAATAAATTTTAAAAATTATGGAGTACTTTTTTTCAGCGGTTATGCCCTCAGTTCTAAAATTTCCATTATGTTTTTCTCTGAGATTCCACGTCTGTAGAACTATTCTAGTCCCATTTGTCAAATATATTAATCACGATACTTAAATCCATATCTAAACACTAAAATATTGCTTTTTAAAATTTATTTACTTTATTAAATGCTGACCATTTACATAAAACAAGTTAGAACTCTGGGCAATGTCGTATTCTTCCACAGCGGTTTTATTTTATTTTATTTTATTTTATTTTATTATTTATTTAGTTATTTAATATATGAAATTTATTGTCAAATTGGTTTCCATACAACACCCAGTGCTCATCCCGAAAGATGCCCTTTTCAATGCCCATCACCTACCCTTCCCTCCGTCCCACCCCCCCATCAACCCTCAGTTTGTTCTCAGTTTTGAAGAGTCTCTTATGCTTTGGCTCTCTCCCACTCTAACCTCATTTTAGCGGTTTTATTTTAGCTGTGGCCGGCAGTCAGATCGGAAGTCGTCAACCTTTATCCAACCATCAATTGAGTAGATCTGAGGTTGCATTTTGGTCTTTCAAAGGCTTTGTTTCTGGTTCACTCTTAACCCTAAGTCATAGCCATGTAGTGCTTCCAATGGAAAACCTGTGTTTTGCATTAAAGCCCAACTTCTTGGTAGGTTGCGACACTGCCTTTTGGCCATTTTTGGCCAATCAGAGCTCAGCTTCTCAGTCCCTAAGAGACAGCTTTCTGCTTATCTTCTTAGCACATCACCCGAGCAAACAGTGGCTCCGCTCTGGCTCACATCCTGTCTTTCCTTCTTTGTGAGCCTGAAATTTTGGCTGCCTTGATAGCTCTGACCTCTAATTTTTGTCTCCCAAGCTTGTAAGATGTCCTCCTCAGGGTACTGTCCCATCAGTTTCAGGGGGCAAACATACCTCAAAGAGAAAAGTGGCCTAGAAGGTTGAAATTCCGTCAGTGGGTTTTCTTTCTCTACGAGACCTCGATTGACTCTCGACTGTCTTGGTAGCTTTCTGACACCTTCCAACAGACTTTTTTCAATCCCGCTTTCCTAGCTGGGTTCAGTGGTGGGTGTAGTTACCTGCCACCTTGTCCACCCCTCGGTGAAATAAATGTTCTCTCCCAGACATTCTGTCTCGTTCAATCTCTAGTCCACTGACTTATTTTTATCTCCTCCCTACCCCCCCGCCCCCGCCACATTTTTCCCGTTGAGCTAGACCAACGGTTGAGTCGTCAAGCCTCCCAGAAAGTAATCCTGAGAAGGAGCCTCACAATCTGTACCAGATGCACACCTGACAAGGAAACGGATTCTTTCCCCAGTTTTAGCCGACTTCAGTCAGCACGCTGGGAGCTTTATGCTTCATTGGGCTCCCTTCAGCGAGTCTACATGGAGCTAATTTTCCATTTGATTTTAAGGCAGTAAAACCCATCAAATAGCTTTTACATCTCTAAAGGGAGGATTCTCATTCATAGTCGCAGGAAAGATCTCAGTGGAATCAAAGTGTCACGCAAGCCTGGGCACACAGGACAGCGGGAAAGGAAACTGCTAACAGTGATTGACATTATCAGGCTGCTTTCCTCAACCGACAGCATTTCTGGAACCTGGGGGAATGCCATGTTAGTTTTCGAAGGCTTATTTCGGATAAAATGGTGCAGGAAGAAAAAAAAACCCAATTTACAAGATTGTGTATCTTACTAGTCACATGGCGCTGAACAACCTCTGTCTTTGAGCGCGTGTGACCATGACTTCACTTTGTCAAAGGAGGTCAGCGTGCTGTTTTCCCATCATGCTCGGTGTATTCTTCCAAAGCCAGAGCCCAGAGAATGTGCCAATAGAGGGATCGACTATGTTTCCCATCCAGAGACACTGTTTACAAACGATGGTCCTAGATGCATTCGTGTGCTCTTGTAATGTCTTTTGCAGAGCTCCATTCGGTCCTTGTTGCAGTCATCACTAAAATCATACCTGTGTCTTAGCTCCTCTTGTCTGGAGATGTGACACTTGCGTCCTGCCTAGTCAGAGAGACAACGGTTCCATCTGTCCATTCTAGCATTTTGAAGCCTTTCTATCCCAGAAAAGACCATCCTTCTCCATTTCGCTGGTGGAAAGATCAAGGTCAGTTTTCAAAAACAGCTTATTAAAGCAATGATCGGTTTAAATAGGAGGTGAGGGACGCCCGGGGGGGCTCAGTCGGTTGAGCGTCTAACTTTGGCTCAGGTCATGATCTCACCATTCACGTGGTGGAGACAGCTCAGAGCCTGGAGCCTGGTTCAGATTCTGTGTCTCCCTCTCTCTCTGCCCTTCCCCCGCTCATGCTCTGTCTCTCTAAAAAATAAATAAACATCAAAAAAAACAAAAGTTGTCTCTAAAAAAAATTTTTTTAAATAAATAGATGAAACTAGAAGTTGGACAGAAAAATCAACACAGGATGACACATTTACCAAAATAACATGTGATTGAAAATTCTTGTTATCGGAATGCCCAGCTCTCCAGCACTTTCCCACCACACACACAGTCCCCCCATCCAGAGCCATCTGTGCCTTGCACTGTCCCTGCTCATGAAGACTGCAGTCGTCCGGTGTCGACTCTGGAGGTAGCTCTATCATTCGCCGTGTCCTTTCTGAACTTGACAGCAAAGGAGAAAATATGGGTTCTCCCCCTGGATGGATTATCAGCCTCCACTCTGCAGCTGATAACTCAGGATTTCTGATGCTCAAGTGAGGTTTCCCGTGGCAGCTGCTCCAAACTGATGGATGAAACACACCTGAGGACCCGGGCTGCAAGCGTCCCCTGTGCCCGCCCCCACTCACTACCTGCCTTCCTTCTCGCATCTCGGAACTTCTGCACCTCCACTGAATGTGTGTACGTGTGTTTCCATGGCAACTGCATCAGGAAATCGGGGTGGGGGGCAAGGAGTTCAGGGTACCTCTGTTTGTGATGAATTTACCCACATCGCTGAAATGTGGGAGCACAAGTGTTTGAGCTTGCAAAAAAAAAAAAAAAATCAATAGCTCCCTTTCCTTTAAAAGGAACCTTCCAGAGACTTTGCTTGTTGGTCCCAGGGAAACCAATCCGGTAAACATCTGTTCAGCCAGTCTCAAGACTCATCGCGTGAAGTCTGAGGTAGAGGGTATGAGATGCGCGAGTAAGTTAAGGAATTTAAAGTTTTTAGGATACAATATGATGTGATTGTTGGGAAAGCCTCAAAGAGCGATTGCACGCACAGTGAAGAAAACTTCCTCCCCCATGGAAGCCACGGCCGGCACTCCGGTGGCCTTCTAGACCCGGATTAACAGTTCTAGCGAGGAGCAGGTGACCACCAGCCCCGGTCACGGGGGGTCATGCCGAGGACAGTAGACACATTTGTGGCCGGCCTTCCCTCTGCCCAGAGAACTTTCTTCTCTCACTGCTTGTTTTCATTCAAGTCTCTGCTGAAGTGTTGCTTCCACGGAAAGGACTTTCCCGACCACCCCAAGTAGCAAGCAGCCACCCCTCCAGCCTCCTGTCGTCTCCACCTTTCCCTGCTCGGTGTCCCTTCCGAGCACGATCATGTCATCTGCGCTGAGATACGGACCCTGCACTACTTTGCAAGGATAGTGGGCTGGTGTGCAACGTACAGGCAGTAGCATCCGTGACCCTGGGCCCAAATCTTGTCCACAAAATAGTGTGGGAGTCATTCTTTTTTTTTTTTACTTTTTTTTTAAGGTTTAGTTATTTTTGAAGGACAGAGAGAGTGTGAGCGGGGAGAGGCAGAGAGAGAGGGAGACACAGAATCCCAAGCAGGCTCCAGGCTCTGAGCTGTCAGCAGAGAGCCCGACGCGGGGCTCGAACCCACAAACTGTGAGATCATGACCTGAGCTGAAGTCAGACGCTCATCTGACTGAGCCACCCAGGCGCCCCGGGAATCATTCTTCACAGAATGAAAATCCAAGGTGGGGAGCAGTGAAAGCTGAGATGGGCACATCAGGTTCCCCGAGAGGAAAAACAACAGACATGTTGGTGTTGTGCTCTATCTCCAAGGATACGTGGATGCCGGGGGAGGAGTCATCCTAACGATGCGAATATGTCGCTGAGTTACCTTAAATTGCGTGTCTCTCTATTGAAAATGGTATCAGAGATTTTGGGAAATCCATATCCCCATGACCTCTCTGTGTCTGTCTCTTTGCCTCAGTCTACCTACCCCTACCCCGTCTCTCTCTCTCTCTCTCACACACACACACACACACACACACACCCTCACCTAACCACGCATTTCCATGTTGTCTGGTGTGGTGCAGTCATTGGATTGAACAGAGCAGTTGAGGAAACCCCCCACTGGCTCTCGCTCAGTCCCCAGCACCCCGCCCGTCCATTCTCTGGTTTATAAGCACCCACAACCTCTTTCTCTGGCATACGAAGCAAAAAGTGTGAAAGGGCTAGGGAGGCAGATAATACGATCGCTGATCTTACCAAAATCCATTTGTGGACCCTTCTGAGTAACAGTGAAATGGTGCCTTGGTTAGAAAACCTGGTGACATCTTGCTGGTCGGGGACAGTCTCTTTCTCTAGAGACCTTCCCGGACAGCTCCGAGGGGGACACTCGCTGGGGAAATCTGAGAAAATGAGCAGGTCTTGGTGAATCCTAAATCTCCAGGCTCAACCAAAATACTCCCACCAGTGAGCAAGCTGGGTCTGGCAAACCCTCAGTGATTGAGAAAGGGTGGGTTCCTCACCTGCAAATGGGGGACACTGTGTGTCACTAAAATGGGGAACAGACTTAGCTGACTCAGCTGCCTTTATTATACATTATTAGCCAGTGCCTGAACCAGATCTTGCTTGGTTGCAGTCTGTGGGCCCTTGGGTTTGCTGCAGAGGACAGTGGGGACGCCTGGATGTGTCTTTTTCTGTGGGGCTCTGCCCAACTCTCAGAACTGCTATTCATCCTCTGAGCTGCAGGGCATGGTTAGAACCAACATGCAGAGGGAATCTTAACTCTACTCTGTCTTAAAATACATTGTCCCGGATCCCCCAACACCCACTCCTGTGAATGTGCTCGGCACCAGGAGGAAACGTGGCCACAACGTGGCTCGGGGGCAGGGGCACTGCGCTGGGGACCCGCTCAGTGGGCCACGTGTCCAGAGCCCTGTGCCCATTTTCCATCCCACGAGCACCCTAGCGGGTCCTAACCACCTCGCGGATTTCAGGTTTGTGGGAATGAGGTGTGGGAGACAGTAGTGTGGCTGGGATTCTGCCGGCCACAGGATTGCAGACACCCAGCCTATCCCCCTCCCTCCTCCAGGCAGCGGGAACAGGGCTTCTGTTCCCGGTCATGGCCTCCACTGCTACGCCCTGCCTGTCTGCCCACTGGTGGGGAACCCGGGACAGCGGCCATGTCCCCCTTTTGTATCTGCAAGAGGACACAGATTGGGGGGGCATTTCAGTCATTTATTTATCATAAGAGTTCCTGGCAATCAAAGGGAGCAGAGCACACACGAATCAAACAGAAGGTCTGCACCATGTCCCCCTCTGCTTCTGAGTGGCTGGGGTGTAGGCACACTCTGGGGGCCCCTTAGGCTCATGCCCTGTCCTCAGTGCCATGAATGCCTGCCTCCCATCAGCCCGCACTCCCGGGCATCAGTCTGAGCGAGACGCTGCCTCTAACACAAAGGGGCTTGTATCAGAGAAACGGAGGCGCTTGTTAATGATGAGACTAGAAACAGAGCCATAATGAGCTACTGTATCATAACGGAGTGCCAATCACACTGTCCCTGCTATTTACAATTTTCACATGGCACCGGGCGCCCTCATGATGTCCGTGCAATTACTCTATTCAATGGACTTTTCAGTAAGGGGCTCTCACCACGGCCAGGCCCATTTGGAAGCTTCTGTTTCGCATGGAAGTTAGAACCTGCTATAAACATGGAGGCACTGTGTATTTATGAGACAGAGTTGTGGCTCGTGGCCCTAAGGATGAACCAATTTGTGGGGATGTGAAACTCTAAGTAGAGAGGAAACTCTTAATGTTGTGGTCTGCCTGTGTGGTAGGCGGACGAGCCTGTCTGGTCAGCATAAGCCTTCCCAGAGAAAGTGCAGTCTGGCCAATAACCTGCAGCTGTGAGCTTTACAAGCTTTGCAAATCCTGGGGACAGCGTTCAATATATCGTAAGCATATGGCGCAGGTTACTGTTAAGGACACTCAATAGTATCCTTTTGTACGGCATGCTCACTGTGGTTAATAATAAATACTGTGTTGCATATTTGAAATGTGCTAAGAGGGAGGATACAAGAAGTTCTCATCACAAGAAAAAAAGTAATTGTAACGATGTGAGGTGATGGATGTTCAGTAGACTTATGTGGTGATGGTTTCCCAACATCCACAGATGTTGAATCCTTAGGTTGTACCTGGGAAGATAGTATAATGTGGTATGTCAATTATGCCTCAATAAAAAAGTACAGTAAAACCTTGGTTTGCAAGCATAATTCGTTCTGGAAACACGTTTGTAATCCAAAGCATTTGTATGTCGAAGTGAATTTCCCCATGAGAAATAATGGACACTCAGATGATTCGTTTCACAACCCAAACATATTCATATAAAAATGATTACAATACTGTAATATAACACAAAATAATAAAGAAAATACAAAGCATAGAGAAAAATAAACAAATTAACCTGAACTTACTTTTGAAAACCTTCGTAGCTGGTGTGAGGGAGACAAGAGAGAGGAGGGTTATTGTGCAGGGTGACTTTCACAATCATTAATGGAACCACTGCTACCTACTGGCTCCATGGAACCTTTTTCTGCATGGGGCCATTGGATATGCTCACACAGATGTTGACTTTATTAATAAACTTTTGTCATATTCTGTATTTAATGTAACTGGCAATAAGGTGGCAGAGGAACGGGTCTATATCCGCAGGCAGCCTGACCTGGAATGAAGCAAAGCATTCCTAAGCTCACTCTTGGATGGAAAAGCAAAGGACTGTCCACAGGTGCTTTGAGGTGACAGAAAATACACCAGTGCCAGTTTCAGGCACCTTCCAAAGTTCTGAAAAATCACTGATTTCTGCCAGACACTGTGGCCTGAGAATGAGCATCCGAGCATGGGAGATGATCACCCACAATCCCGCAGACAGAGAGAGAGAGAGAGAGAGAGAGAGAGAGAGAGAAGAACCACTGGCTCATTTGTAATCCTGTGACATTCGGTGTCACGTACGACTCGTATTGCAAGACATCGCTCGTTTATCGAGTTCAGAGTTATTAGGAATGTCTGCCCATCTTGCAGAACATGCACAGAGCAAGTCACTTGCAATCCGCGGTTTTACCGTATTCTTTTAAGGACTTTCAAATATAGGTTGAGGACGCCTTAATATTTAGCATTGCTTGCTATCACCAAGTTTCTGGTAAACATTCAAAACTCTGCAAAAATTTAATTTGGGATAAGCGAGCACGTGCTTTCTCCCCTTAAATTAACACATCAGGCTTTTATATCCAACCTGTTTCCATTGAACTCAACAAATCTTATAATTAGACGATTTTTCTCCAAACCGCCCAAGGCCCTTATTCTGACAGACAGAGCCCAGCTTCCGGCGGGGGAGCTAAACTCGATAGCTGCCCAGACAAAGCAAATCTGGGTTTTGTCGAAAAGCTGAGTTCGGCCACCAGCCTTACAGAAAACCAAAGTATTGGTTGAAGGAAGTAAAATGAGGTTTTAGTGTCATAAGAGTGAACGTGAAGCTTCCAACCACTGTAACAAAGGTAAGAACAGGAGGCTTTCACATGAGATTAACCCGCACAGAACGTTCTGAGCCTGGAAGGCTCCGGCTGCCTGGGCCTGGACTCACTGTGAAGGCCAGGGTGTGGGCAGTGGCCCCCTGTTCTGGCCAGGTCCCTGGCCAGCTCAGACGTGAGCACACCTGTAGGTGACTGAGGCACCAGATGGGCTGGCTGAGCCCCAGTCCCTGCTGTGTCCCACGGCCCGGCCCCGGTCCCTACTGCGTCCCATGCAGAGCAGGGGCTCCAGGCCCACGTCGGGAGCAGAGGGCTTCTGTCAAACAGAACCTGTGAGCCCAGTGTCTGTGCCCCAAGAGTTACAGCCTCCTGGCATTTCCTGTCACCTCTTTCTTGCAGCCTGGTCTCTGCTGTGGACTCTGGGGCAGGCTGGCGGCCTCAGGGTGGGTCTCGAAGGAGCTGGACGGTCTGCAGCACAACCAGAAGACAGAGCCCCGCCTCAAGAGTGATGCACCACAAGTCAGTGCAAGGTCCTCCCCAGGGACACACTGAGCATGAGCCGTCACAGCCAGAGACAGAGGAGGGGCGTGTGTGGTGTGGGTGGGTGCGTGTGTACGCGTGTGTGTGCATGTGCGTGTGGATGTGTGTGAGTGTGGGGGGCGGGGTCTTTGAGGAGGTGGGAGAAAAGGATGAGAGAATTTTTAGGGATCCCCTGAAGGAATCATGACATCTCATCTCTGCGGGAAAAACAGCCCGCGAGCACCTATGTACAGCTTAAACACACTCCATTCAGAAACTTCTGGTTATTTTTAGGGCACAGATTTAGGCATTTTATCCCACTGGCTTTGCTGCTCCAGGAGTGATGACCACCCCCATTTGACAGACAAGAAAACTGAGGTGCAGGGATGCTGAGACCCTGCCAGAGTTCACGGGTGGGCAGCAGGAGGGCTGGGATTCAGACCCGGGCAGTCTGACCCCGAGCCCGAACTGCCCGCTGCTCCCATTCAGGGTTCTGCTGTTCTGTCCCACACCCGGGTGCCCTGGAAGAGCCCCGTCTTGCCTCTGAACCTCAATTTGCTCATACTTAGAGTGGGATGAGACCATTTAATGGTGAGTGTCATCGAGATAGGAAGTAGGCTTACGAGCTGTCGTGCCCCGGACACTATGGGCTAACCATCCGAGTCATGCCCCGCTCGGCAGCCCTGTATGCCCAACCCCAGCTGGGCCACTGGGTCCCCCTGCACCTCCACAGACTACCCACAAGGGGAGCTGCCCCCTCCCTCAGCCCCCTGCACCACATACACCCCTCCGTTCCCTCCCTCCTGCCACCACTCCCACCCGAAGCGTTCCCTCTGGGGATCCAGGGACAGTCCCTTCTTCACGGACACCACGGATGACGTCCTATCCACCGACTCTTACGGCTTCAAACTGCAATGGCGCAGACGGTCTACACTGCAGTCATGCCCTTGAGACCTGTCTCCACTCTCTGTATGCTTGTGTCTTGTCTTGCCAACCAAACGCTGTCCAAGTGGCAACCAGGAGACTTTTGCAACATCTAAGCCGGCTTCTCAATGGGTCACGAAAGGGATGCGCTGAACTTTGATCAATCTGACCGTGCCACTCACGGATGTCCCACCTCCTGGACTGCTGCTGGTGACCGTTGTATTCCAAAGCCAGTGTATTATTATAAATAATTCACGTCTTATTCTGTCACCAACTCATTACTCACGTAGCGGCCACTCTCCAACCAGAGTGTTGTGGGATGGTTACCCCCCAGCAGCGGGTAGAGGGCTTTGGGGGCCAACCCAGACGCCCGTGTGGGCTGTGCATTTGCCCCCCGATAACAAGCGTATGTTTTTCCACACGCTAACCGCAAGCTTTCCCCTCCATGTGTTCACACTCAGTCCAAGGAGACGTATCTCTGAGAAAGTATTTTTTAAATAAAAATTGAGGTTACTATGAATGCCGTTGAAAATTCAGGAGAATACGAACCCAGTATCCCCGCTCAGAATTACGCCCTGTCTCTAAAACTGGCATATGCAATTACAAATCCTCAGCAGGCCGTTCAGCCGTAAAAGGAGGGATGTACCAGCTCTTGAAAATTATTTTTTGGCCTCCACAGCGCTTAGAATCCAGTCTTTACTGGTGGGGATGTTTGTCCGTGGCTCTTTCATGGTGGGCAGAGAGGAGCAATCACATGTATCGACCTCGCTGACTTCCTGCCTATTCATGGTTACAAGAGACGGACGGGAAACACATTTTCTGTGACGGCTCTGTGCTTCAGACCAAGTGAAAAACACAGGAAAACAGAAGCGCCTAATGAGTCCCAACCTTACACAGCGTTGCTGAATATACGGGGGAATCGTGCACAGGGACGTGTGTGGGGAGACTCAAGAATTTTCTACCCACGAAGTGTTGTTCATCAGAAACACCTTACCCGGGGCGCCTGGGTGGCACAGTCGGTTAAGCGTCCGACTTCAGCTCAGGTCACAATCTCGCGGTCCGGGAGTTCGAGCCCCACATCGGGCTCTGGGCTGATGGCTCAGAGCCTGGAGCCTGTTTCCGATTCTGTGTCTCCCTCTCTCTCTGACCCTCCCCCGTTCATGCTCTGTCTCTCTCTGTCCCAAAATAAATAAACGTTGAAAAAAAAAAATTAAAAAAAAAAAAAAAAAAAAAAAAAGAAACACCTTACCCTCCTAATGGAAATGAACAAGACAATCGTCCACCTGGGAAATGTTGTTTTATTTACTACTTAACCAATAAACGTTTCTCTTTTTTTGGTTTGTTTTCCCCTTCCTTTTAAAGAAATTACTGTGAGGGGCGCCTGGGTGGCGCAGTCGGTTAAGCGTCCGACTTCAGCCAGGTCACGATCTCGCGGTCCGTGAGTTCGAGCCCCGCGTCGGGCTCTGGGCTGATGGCTCAGAGCCTGGAGCCTGTTTCCGATTCTGTGTCTCCCTCTCTCTCTGCCCCTCCCCCGTTCATGCTCTGTCTCTCTCTGTCCCAAAAATAAATAAACGTTGAAAAAAAATAAAAAAAAGTAAAAAAAAAAAAAGTAAAGAAATTACTGTGAAAAATGTCCAGCACACAAAAAGCCGTGAAGAATAAAAGACACAGGTGTATCACAATATTTAGCCCCCAGAAAATAAAAGTACAAATAGAGTTAAAGCCCACTGTATACTTTTTCCAAATTTCTGTCTGTTCCTTCCCCCTCCAGAGGTAAAATCTGTCCTAAATTTGCTATTTCCCTGTGCTTTTAGGTAATAATATAGAGCAAAGTTACCAAAATATAGGTAATAAAGAATCACCTTAGAGGGGCGCCTGGGTGGCTCAAGTGGTTGGACACCCAACTTCGTCTCAGGTCATGATCTCGCAGTCCATGGTTTGAGCTCTGCATCGGGCTCTGTGCTGATAGCTCAGGGCCTGGAACCTGCTTTGAATTCTGTGTCTCCCTCTGTCTCTCCCCCTTCCCTGCTCGTGCTCTGTCTCTCTCAAAAATAAATAAACACTAAAAAAAAATTAAAAAAAAAAAAAGAATCACCTTGGAAAGACATTGATCATAGACTTTGCCCCAGCACCTTAGCTCTCTGAGTCTTTAGAAGCTCCGGGTTCCTGATCCTCAGCTTATGAGAAATAAAGAGAAATAGAGTGACCCCTTCCCGCAGCCAGCCACTTTGCAACAGTGTCCACCAGGGGCGCCGAAGACGAAGCTGGACAAGCAGTGAGCATTCCCACAACCAGGGAAAGAAAATGACCAATCGTGCAATCTTAACATCGTTCATGTCTACGGAGCAGTGCTCGGTGTGGTCATTCAAGGTTTAACTCTGCTTTCGGTTTCCGGGAAAGCTTGTGAACTCCCGTCCTCAACCCAGGGCCATCAGAAAGTCCTCTGTAAAGGTTTCCTTTTTCTTTTCAGTATGACAGAGGGTCTCTCGATAACATTAGCAAGGCAGGGGTTTACGGACTAGCCGTGAGGGTGTTCACGTACCTGAAAGGTCGGCCTCGACGGGAGACCACACTCGACGGGCTGCAGGTTCGAGTCTGATCACAGGTGTTTCAATTCTTGCCTGACCTCGTTCAAGTCTTTGGGTTCCAGGGGAAGACATCCCAGGGACGGATGCCTCTCTCCCTTGGCCTTTCCAACCAACATCACATCCGACATGGGAAGAGTTTCATCTCCAAGAGAAAACCCAGTCCCTGTTAACAGAAGAAAGAACAGATGTTGGCTGGTTTAGGAGTCCAGACGTCAGTCAGTGAGTGGATGTCAGGAATGATGAAGCAACGGTATTTTTGACATCTCCTTTATGCCCAGAATAACGGTAGATAGTGATATTAATAGTAAGGGGTGAAGGTGGTCAAAAGGTACAGATTTCTCGCTACGAGGGAGTAAGTCCTAGGGTGTAATGCACAGCATGGTGAGTGTGGTTAACAACACTGGACAAATCGCATATTTGAAACTTGCCGAGAGAGTGGATCTTAAACACTCTCACCACAAGAAATCAATGTGTATCTATGTGAGGTGATGGATGGTAACTAAACCCTGTGGTCATTTTGCCACTATTCTTAGATGGAATCATTACGCAGGCCCCCTAAAATGGATACAATGTTATACATCAATTATATCTCCATTTTTTTAAATAACAAATTTTTAATTTTTTTAATGTCTATTTATTTTTGACAGAGAGAGAGAGAGAGAGAGAGAGAGCATGAGCAGGGGAGGGACAGAGAGACTGGGAGACACAGAATCCGAAGCAGGCTCCAGGCTCTGAGCTGTCAGCACAGAGTCCGACATGGGGCTTGAACCCATGAACTGTGAGATCGTGACCTGGGCTGAAGCCAGATGCCCAACCCACTGAGCCACCCAGGCACCCCTAAATAACAAATTTAAAAAAAAAATAACATAAGATGCTTGGAGAACACACACGTAGTAATAACTAATGATTGTTAAGCATTTGCTCTACGCTGTGTCTGTTATAAGCGCTTAACATGTACGGACTCTCTTAACTCCACGACCACACTACGTGGTAAATAGCTACTTTTAGCCTCACCTTTAAGATGAAGAAAGACAGAGAAGGCTCCACACCCTGGGGAGCATGAGCAAGGGAGGGGCAGAGCGAGAGGGAGACACAGAACCCGAAGCAGGCTCCAGGTTCTGAGCTGTCAGCACAGAGCCCGACGCGGGGCTCGAACTCACGGACCGCGAGATCATGACTTGAGCCGAAGTCGGACGCTCAACCGACTGAGCCACCCAGGCGCCCCTAGAATTGGCATTTTTAAAAATCTCCACAAATAAAAATTAACTTCTTTGAAAGCATCTCCTCTCCTCTCCCTCGTCTTCTTTGTATTCAATGTTTGAGCTACAAACAACAAACACACTTAGCGAAAATTAATTTAAACTCATCTGTGCTTAGGCCAGGATGCTGATCGCTGACAAAGAGGCCAGTGTTAAGTGACAGTAAGGAGTATTTTTCATTCTCTTTCGGGAGAGAAATCTCAGCCACATCATTCTTACTGTCCCATACTTTGTTCAAAACCCTCTGCCATGTCTCCCGTGGGTATACGGACGAACAATCCATACAGTGAGATATGGTTCAGGAAAAAGAAACGAGCTATCAAGCCACGAAGAGACGCAGAGGAACCTAAAATGCGTATTACTAAGTGAGAAAAGCCAGTCTGAAGGGGCTACACACTGTATGCTTCCCGAGATAGGACGTTCTGGAAAAGGCACTGCTAGGAAGACAGTAAAAGGATCGGTGGTGTCCGGGGGCCGGGGGTGAAGGAAAGGATAAACGGATGAACGGCAGAGCATTTTTAGTGCAGCGACGCTATTCTGTACGACCCTATGGAGGACACGTGTCCTTATACACTTGTCAAAACCCACGCAATGGGCAACGCCGGGAGACAACCTCGATGTACTCCGTGGACTTGAGTGGACATCTCTGTATCAGTCATTTGCTCACCAGTTGTCACAGACCCGCCACACCCATGTCAGATGCTAGCGACGGGGAGGCTGTGCGGTCGGGGGCGGGGGGGGGGGGGGGGCGGAGACTGTGTATGGAAACTCTCTGCTTCCTGCCCAGTTTTTCCATAAACCTAAAACTGCTCTAAAAATAGTCTATTAATTAAAAAAAAAAAAACTAAGCTGAAAACAGCAAGTGCTATATTTGCAGCCCTGCATTCCGGAGTCAGTCATAACAATATAATTAAATCTTTTCAAGCATGGCATTTAAAAAAACTCTCTGGGGGCGCCTGGGTGGCGCAGTCGGTTAAGCGTCCGACTTCAGCTCAGGTCACGATCTCGCGGTCCGGGAGTTCGAGCCCCGCGTCGGGCTCTGGGCTGATGGCTCAGAGCCTGGAGCCTGTTTCCGATTCTGTGTCTCCCTCTCTCTCTGCCCCTCCCCCGTTCATGCTCTGTCTCTCTCTGTCCCAAAAAATAAATAAACGTTGAAAAAAAAATTTTTTTTAAAAAACAAAAAAAAAAAACAAAAAAAACACAAAAAAACTCTCTGGGTTCATCTCTCAAGTTCACGTTACACCACTCAAAATATTTTTGCTGATTTTCTGCAGCAGCATTGGCGAAAGCCAACAGAATGAAGTGCGCCCTTGTCTTTTAGGTAGCAGAACACATTTGCATACCTGAAGCGCTCCTGGGAATCCCAGGAAATAGATCCAGAAATCACTTGGGGTAGGACTGGAAGAAGGTGTGTTTTTTCCAGGCATCCTCAGTGTTCTCAAGCTTCACTGGATCCTAGTTCCGATAACGGGAACGACCTGGTGCCATGACGGGCTGTCGTTGACATAAACACCTTGCCTTCTTTGGTTCATTCCTGCTTCGGAACCCCATCATTTTTCACGTGGCGACAAAGCTACTCGAAGTAATTGCTCTAGGATCTATTTCCAGTAAAGTATAATTTATCCGAAGCAGAGAGCCACTGTGAACTCTGGCAGGAGACCCTTTTGCAAAGTTGCAAGGTCGGAAATAAGGAAGTGCATCAATCAGGGAAAGAGGTCCCCTCTATTGGGAAAATGCAGTCCTTTATTGCACAGAACAGTGTCCCTAACTCTGGCTAAGCATCGACATCATCTTGGAGCATTTCCTGAAAATCCGTTTCTGAGGGGCGGGGGGAGTCTGCTTGGGTCCATGTAAATCTTCAAGGAGCTGACATCATCCAAGTTTGAAAGCCACCAGATGCCCCCCTCTCCCGCCGCCCCAGCTCTCCAGCTGCCTTTATCCCTTGATTTGGTGGCATTTGGTCACTCTGATACCGGCCAAAATACACACGCTGAGGGATTTTTTTCTCCCCTAAAGCCATATTTCCCCCAGGAAAGAGGAGGCATCTTTTATCAGAGCTCTCCCAGTCTCTAGTACCGCTGACTTCTCAGACATTTGATTTTGAGGGACAACAGCAAAAAATAATGTTTGGAGAAAACACGTTCAGCCCGAGATGGCTTGAATTAATGCCAGGTTTGGATGCTTATAGATCCTGGAGCTTGAGGCTGAGCAGGGAGAGGAAGATGAGTGGTAGGGGGGAGAAGAGGGCGGAGGAAAAGGAGACAGAAGGGAAGGAGGAAGTGAAGGCAGGGGAATAAAGACGATGGAGGGAGGGACAGACAGAGGAACTGAGATTCTACGGATTTTGTAGCCGTTCCTGCATGTGATCGTTGATTGTTATCAGCAGCCTTTCCTTTTTTCTTTTATTTTTCTTCACTTATTTTTTTCAACAGCCTTTAAAAAAAGATCATTGAGAGGAAGAAATACTGTCACTGATGCCCCCCAGGCAATAAAACACGTGTGCTCGTGTCATACAAATACGAGTGCGCTGCATGGACCACTCGTCCAGGAGCAACTCACGCACCGATGTGAAATGTTTGGAACAGTCTAGCAAAATGTGAAAACCATGGTGATCCGGAAAACCACCTTAGTGGTTTTCCACTAAGTGCTCTGGACAGATGGACCGTGATGCCAAGTATATGGATGGTGAATTTAAATAGAGCACTCTGGGAAAGATGGGAGTGGAGAGGGCAATACCCCTAAATTGCTAATTTAAAGGAGGTACATATGATTCAGTCACTAAATATTGACTTTCTTGGGGCGCCTGGGTGGCTCGGTCGGTGAAGCACCCGACTTCGGCTCAGGTCATGATCTCACGGTTCATGGGTTTTGAGCCCCGCGTCGGGCTCCGTGCTGACAGCTATTGAGGCTGAAATGGAGACTACAGAGACTATTTCAAGAATGCAGAGCCCAGGTGGACAGGTTCTGACATGCATTTCTATTTGCCGCCCTTCCCCCGGGTGCAACCTGCTATTTCTTGGGAACTACAGGGGCCATCCCCTTCCCTACCACCCGGGGGACTTTTCAAATTGCCTCTGGCGGTCCAGAGGGAAGAGTTTATGCATTTTTAAGCATGTAGGATGTCGATATATCAATTATACCTCAGTAAAGCTGTTAAATGAAAGAGAAAAGTCAACTCTCCGTGATGCATCTGAATATTAGAAGTCGATTCACCAGAAACACGTAGGAAGCTTACTTTTGTCGAGTACAATGCAATTGTCGAGACTAACCAGCAATCCGCACATTTCTTTTTTTTTTTTTTAACATTTGTTTATTATTGAGAGACAGAGCATGAGCGGGGGAGGGGCAGAGAGAGGATGAGACACAGAATCCGAAGCAGGTTCCAGGCTCCGAGCTGTCAGCACAGAGCCCGACGTGGGGCTCGAACCCACGAACTGTGAGATCATGACCTGAGCCGAAGTCAGACGCTTCACCGACTGAGCCACCCAGGCGCCCCGCAATCCACATGTTTCTAAGAACTTTCCATGGATTCATGGATTCATGGTCACGTGAGCTAGAATCAGGCCGGGTGGCAGGCCCTCTGCTCCCAGATGTAATGTACTTATTTGCGGTACGGACTGTTCTAGAGTCATCCCACAGAACCGTGACAGGGCATATTTGGGGATTTTGCTGAGGCAGATCTTGGTGTCGGCTGCTGGGGAGCCCAAGCGCAGGAGTACGTCCCCTGGCAGTGGTCCAGCCTGACCCCATGCTCACCCGGCTGCCTTTCATTCTCAGGATTCATGGGAAAGAATCCTTGTGTTAAGCACGCTAAAATAAACCACTGTTTCTTTTTGTAAAACCGCCATCAATTCAGGGAGACAGATTCAACCCAAGTTAGAAAGATTACGACTTAAGTGCCAGGACCTACTCAGGAGGCATCCCGCTGAGAGGTCATTCGGGATAGAGCCACGAACCTGTGCACATGTTTTCATGCCTCCTGGAAGGATCTCCTGTTGTGCCAGCCTGTGCTTCCTGAGCACCTGTTACGTGTCAGGACGCAGCCACGTGCCAGACGGTGGACATTCGTGGGAGAGTAGACACTCTTTGCCATCTCGCTGCCAAATCAGGAGGTGGGGATATAACAACAGGAAGACAAAGAATAACTTTTAACAGGGGTGCCGGCAGAGGCCAAAGAGTAAACCAATCTCGGAGGGCCAGAAGATTCATTGCTGGAATGGATCTGGAAAACAAGCAGGAATTCTATAGGCAGGTGAGGGGGGACAGGGACGAGGGATGTGCGGCTGAGCTCAGAACGTAAGCAAAGGTCCAAAAAAGCCCATCCTATCCTGTTCCCGGGAGAACAGTCTGGTGCCCCTGGACACTTTGCCTTTCGGATACCTCGGTAAACTTGGGGTACCTACTCCCACTGGCCTCGTGCACCCCATTCTATCACGAGTAAACCAAGCATGGGAGCCAAGAGTCTGTGTCTTACTCCAGCGTAGTGTTTAATGACAAGGTCTAAAGCGATTATGTCATAAGCCCTGAAGCGCCCACGAAGGGCTCCCCCACATTAGTTTCCCTCCGCTTCCCTGCTCCGGAACTCGAAATGGGGTTCGTGCTGCATGACTTTGAGCAAAAGAAACTGGAAAGTAGGATTGCAACCTTTAAAATGAACTTCACGAGAGAATTTTCTATTTTGGCGCAGGAAAATATCGATGCTGCTGCCCGCCCCTGTCTGTATGAAGTCAAAGTCACTTTGTAATTTATTTTTGTGAAATTCTCAGAAAAGTCCGAAGGGACTTTCCAGGTTTTCAGGTTTTTCTAGACTCAGTTAGGAGTGGAGCAGGTTCACGTCAGAGTGATTACTTGACCCACAAAGATCTCCCTGGAGGCCACCTCTGTACCCTCCCCCCTCCCCCGCCGCCCCCCCCCCCCCCCCCCCCCCGTGTGCTGTCCAGGCTCTCTGAGCCAAAAGTGCAGACATTCGACCCATGGAAAAACCATCAGGTTCTATCCTCACAGAATCTCAAGCTCGGAATGAAGGCTTCCAGCATGAAATGTGGGTGGGGCCAAGTCACAGGGACAGTTGCGGACGGAGAAGGGATGCGTGAAGTTTTGTCATTGCCAATCCTTGATGAAATTGACCACCTGTGTTGTAACGGTCCCTATTATTTTTCTTGTTCATTGGGCCTGTTACCAAAACTTTCCAAATTCTCAAAGGCAGGGTAAGTGACTTTGTTCCTTCCACGCAGGCTCGGTCCCTACAAGAAATGACCCTGCTGGGCCCCCAAGCCGGGTGCTGGACAGCCCAGTAGCTCCTTTATAGACTTTGTCCAGGAGGGAGTTTAACAGACTGGTTGTGCAGCCTCTCCTGACGCAGATGAACCTCCCAGTCTAAGTCTGCGGGAGTCTCCTGGCTGCTTTGTCCCACACAGGAGGGGCGTGAGTCCCCAGACCCAAATGCCACCCCGATTGCCTTCAGATCGTCTTCCGTGAAAACTTGGACGACACCAGTGAAGTTTAAAGTTGCCACGTGAGGGTGGCCATCTTTTCAAATAAACGTGCATCTTTCTCATCCACCTCAGTCAGCCGGGGCTGCATTTGGTCGGGATGGTGGGGAGGGCGTGACAGTGTGTGTGGATCACGTTGGTGTTGCCTTCTTGTGCCTCTGAACCTGGCCCTTGTTTGCACTTTACCTTCCTCCTCCGCCCCCCACCGACCCTCCCCGGGCCGGGTTGGGGGATGCCGTCATTCAGCAGTGACGGATGGACGGATGGAAACAAGGACAGAGAGCGTGAGTCCATCCAGGCGACACTTGTGTGTCAGACTTCCTTGTGCACTTCCTCATCGAGGTGGGAGCTTCTCCAATAATTAGCTGCTGATTCCTAGCGAGCAGCGTGCCTGAGAAATCTTTTCTCTTGGGATCAGGAGCCGAGAGGAAGACAGTGTCGCCTTTTTATGACACCTGGCCCATGTGCAGATTGAATCTGTTTTTCCTAGGAAAAGCCACCTGAACTCCAAGTCTGGAGATGTCTAGAGAATTGCGTCCATCACTGCCCCCAAAGATGCTTTCCTGAGTCCACAAATGAGCATCCCTGGTGGAGGAGACAGCGGCCCTTTGCGGACACCGTGTCCAGGGGGCAGATTCCACATTTAACAAGAATAAATGACCATTCTCCCCTACCCGGGTTTAAATATAGGTCGGGAAACTAGGTAAAGAAGTTCAGAAGTCCCACATGTCTCTGTGCCTTGAATTTCAAGAGTGTGCAGTGGGACAGTTTGCCTCACACACGGAGGCTGTGGGCCGGAAGGTGATGAGTTCCCCCTCCCTCCCGGTTCACTTTGCTGTGGACAGGTGACCTTTTGTATAAAAATCTCAAAATAGCATGTCCATTTCTACCAATGTTCTGCAATAGGAAAAGCGATTTTGAAGCTCTGGGCAGAAAAACACAGTTATTGTGCTCAAACCCCTTCATTTGCCGTCTGATGGCAGAAGGCAAGAATTGGGGGGTGTAACGTGTCGATCCGTTTTGCCCCGTCCTTTCTATCAATGCTGCTGACCGACAAGCCTCCAGCCTAAAAGAATTCCATTCAGACACCTTGCGTCAGGGTCCCAGTTTTCAGGAAAAAAAACAACAACAACAACAAAAAAAGAGTGACCTCAAGGATCACAAAGAAAAGCCCAGAGCCACAGACGACCCTTGATTTTCCACTGGCCACACAATGGGACTCAGTTTAACAGCATGAGCTGGGATTTTATAAAAGCTATAACCAGCTATAATAAATTTCCCGGGATGCTTGGAAAGTGATATTGATAAATCCAGCCACGGTATTAATTAACCTCATTCCAGTAATGAAAAAAATGTACTTCGCTTTCAAATAACTTCCAATAGGAAGAACGCAATATAGTGAAAGTGAAAGTATAATTTACATCCCTGGTTCATGGATGAAATAAATTGCAATGCTGGCATTTGGTTGTGGAACCAGAATTAAGACTCCTTCTCTAGGACTCATTGGGACCAAATTGGTATCTAGACCAGGCAATGGGTCCAGGTGGGTTTTCTGAGTTTTGGAATACATCTGCATGAATTCTTTCAGAGGCGCTTACACAATACTCTAGCAGTTAATTATTTGCTCTGGAAACCAGAAAATAATCATTTACCTAATTAAAAAAACATTTTTTTTTTTAATATTTACTTATTTTTAAGACAGACAGAGACAGAGCATGGACGGAGGAGGGTCAGAGAGAGAGGGAGACACAGAATCTGAAACAGGCTCCAGGCTCTGAGCGGTCAGCACAGAGCCCAACGAGGGACTCAAACTCACGGACCGCAAGATCATGACCTGAGCCGAAGTCGGACACTAAACCGACTGAGCCACCCAGGAGCCCCTTATTTCTTAAATGACGTATTTCAACCATGGTAGATCAATACAACCACTTAATTAAATTGTGTCAAATTATTCATCCACAGCCACAATAAACTGGCGTATGAGTAATATGGTGTGAAATCAATATTATTTCTTCTAAGTAGACCATATAGGGAGGGACATTTGCGGAAAAGAAAAAAAGACATTTCAAGCTAAAAATTTTCTTTTGTTTTATTTTTTTTTAAAGTGACTACCTTGATACAGATTGTCGTGGCCTCAGATCAATGATTCTCAAATGCTTTCTTACAAATTTTCTTACTTTCTTATAAAAATAAGAGCCTTCAAATTCTTTTTGAATGAATACAAAACAAAGATACATTCATTGTGGAAAATTAGGAAAAAAAATAACTTGCAATTAAAACAACCAGATACCTGCCAAGAATAACTGTTTTATTATATGTTCTTATATCTTTATAAATGTGTAAATTTTATTTTTATAAATGTGTATATTTCTTTATCACGTTGTATGTGTAAAACTATAGCCTGTTCTTTCCACTTAACAAGAAATCATGAATATGTTCAATGTATTAAGTACTTCTCTACAAGTGTCTGTTTTATTGCCTTCATCGAATTCTATCATAGATGGATTCTATTTTTTAAACTTTTTTAACATTTATTTACTTTTGAGAGACAGAGACAGAAAGTGAGCATGGGAGAGGCAGAGAGAGAGGGAGACACAGAATCCAAAGCAGGCTCCAGGCTCTGAGCTGTCGGCACAGAGCCCGACGCGGGGCTCGAACCCACGAATGGTGAGATCATGACGTTTGCCAAAGTTGGACGCCTAACCGACTGAGCCACGTAGGCGCCCCACATGGATTCTATTTTTTGGGCTTAGTCCCCTAATATTGAAACTTTAGAGTACTTCCTGCCTTCAGTATTATGTATGTTTCTTTGATGATTCCATCATTCACAATATCTTTGAACGTTGCACCCTAGGATACTTTCTGGAAGTGGAATGACTGGGTTTTGCACACATTTGCCTTCCAAACGTACCATTCAGGGCATTTCTCCACATCCACTCATGTTCCTCTGGGAGGACTTGTCCTCCTGGAATCGTCCCCTTGGTTTGTAGATTAGCAACACCTGGAAAACGCAGGCTTGTTGCAAACTAGGTCAAGCTAATGTCTCCACGCAGAGGGATTCTCTCTCTCCCAGGATGGGCTCCAAGTTGTCTCGTTTGCAGACCAGGGCTCCTGCTGGCGGGTGGGGAATCTCCAGGACGTGCATCGAGTAGGACATTGTTGGCAGGGAGAAAGCTCCCCAGTCTGTCCCAAGCCAGCATGATCATGTGTGCATGCAAAACGTGCACTCCACAGATACACCAAGAAGGCAAGAAGCAAACGAGCAAACAAACAAAAGTGAAATGTAAGCAGCAAGCACAATACTGAATTGAGGTCAAACCAATTAACCCACCGTCCAGTTGTTTGGTTTGTGTGTGTGTACCTGGCTTCTTTTGCAAAACATCGTAGCACATGTCACTGCAGCTGATTGATTCTGGTTGCTGCGGAGTGTCCCTGAGTATGATTAGACCCCAACTTGGTTATCCGTTCTGTCCCCAGTGATCATTTTACTCTTCTCCATATCGTTCGCACAAATGCTACCTTAGAATCTGCTGCGGCCAGACAGCTTCCTAGGTTCTAAGAATAGTACGCTGACCTGGGCAGAGGAAGCTCACATTGTTTAGAGGAGACAGGCATAAATGAGTAATAACTTTGGGGAAAGATAGGTCCTCCGTGGAAAATAACGCAGGTGAGGGGAAGGAATGGGAATGTGCTGGGTAGGATGTATGATGAGAGGTCGCCGTGCATACCTCCAAAGAGGGGGTGTCTGAGTTGAGTTCCAAATGGAGACCAGGCGACCAGCTAACTAAGGTGGAGTGCCAGATCCTTCCATAAAAAGAGAGTGATGAGCCCAGAGGCCCTGATCTGGGAGCAAACCCAGCCCGTCTGAGGTTCAGAAAGAAAGGCAGTGAGGCTAGAACACAGTGGAAAAGGAGAGAAGTATGCATGACGGATTTAAGAGGTTGTGGGACCAAGTGATGCAGGCTCCCCAAGGCCATGATGAAGAGCAGAGTTTTATTCTAAGGGGAGGGGGAGGCCATCTGGTTGCTTTTGAGCAAAGGGGTGACATAATCTTATAGACTATGGAATTCTTTTTTCTTAAGTTTATTTATTTTGCGAAAGAGAGAGAGCAAGCGAGCATGTGTGTGCAAGTGACACAGGGGCAGGGAGAGAGGGAGAGGGAGATTCTTACGCAGGTTCCACACTCAGCACAGAGCCCGATGCAGGGCTCCAACTCATGAACGATGAGATCATGACGCGAGCCAGAATCAAGAGGCGGAGGCTGACCCAACTGAGCCATCCAGGCACCCCCAGACTATGGAGTTCTGACTCATTCTGTGTACTGTGCCATCTTAACCAAGGTTACAAATAAATGACAAAAGAAGTAGGAACACAAGAGAATACACAGGTTTTATTAGGGAATAGGAATTGCAATTTAAATAACATAAGCTCATTTCAAGAGATCGCTTTTCTAGCTTAGCAGGGAGACTGAACACAAATTAAATTCACTCAGGGAAGTGCTGGGAAAATGTACAAAACCCCGTCTCTCTCTGTAACATTCACTTCCCAAATGGGCCACCCCTTGTAGCTCAGAGGCGGGGGGTACATGAGTCTAAGGTCACACTTACTGTTACGATATTTATACCCTTGCCAAGCTACCAAATGCATTTCCGTGAGAGGAGAACAGACTTCTGACTTTCCTTTTGTTTTAAAGGGAGAGGAAGAAGTCTTGCTTAAAATAGAAACCATCCAGGTCAATCGATTGCTTTAAAGATGAGTTACGGACACAGATCTTACAAGAAACAATTATTCACCTCTAGGCGAAGTGGATGCATTTTTCCTTGTAGCTAAATTCCAAAAACGCTATTCCAGGCGTTCTGTCTTGTCTAATTCTGAACATCTAACCCTGTTACCTGTGAATTTCTTCTTACGATCACACCTGCCCTTCGTAATTTCCCCCAATTTGGCACTTTTTTATCTTTATTAACAAGCTGTATTAGAACTCATTTTTATTCGTTTTTGGGGCATACAAAGATTTATTTAGGACTAATTGGTTTTTTTTTTTTTTTAGGATTCTGGTTTTTTTTTTGAATTTTTTAAATGTTTATTTTTGAGAGAGACAGAGCACAAGTGGGGGAGGGGCGGAGAGAGAGGGGACACAGAATCCGAAGCAGGCTCCACACTCTGAGCCATCAGCACAGAGCCCGATGCGGGGCTCGAACTCATGAACTGTGGGATCACCACCTGAGCCGAAGTTGGATGCTTAACTGACTGAGCATCCAGGTGTCCCAGGATTCTGCTTTGTTTTTTTTTTTTTATAAATCAATAAGGAGGTCATGTAGGAAACTACTTGTCTGACTGGAGTCCACATGAATTTATTCACTTATTATCCATTCAGTAAATAAGGTCGAGGCTTTTTTTATGGTCTCCACACTGACCTGGCCAATAAGGTTACAGAGATAAATTAGAGAAGCCCAATTCCTGCCCTTAGGAAACTTAGCAGTGAAGGAAACCAAGAGACGGTGTGATCATTACAGCTGTTACGAGTGCCGTGCGGAGGAAGCAGAGGTCCTCTGAGCCCACGCGGAAGGTAAGCCGGGGGCCTTCCTTACAAGAGGGCACTCCCACTTGGAAACCCAGGTCCCTTGCTGCTGGAACCAACAGTTTCATGCGACGTGTTAAAAATGCATTTATGTATTTTACTCACCCTGCTTATTTTGCCTGGCTAGTCCTTTTAACCCCCGGTGTTAAACATACAGAAGGAATGCTAAAGACTTTTCAAAGAAAACGCAAGTTTCATCTGTGTACCCTGATGCCACGTATCATGCTAAGCACGATCGACGAACATCCTGAAAACAGTAAGCTGTATGCACCTGCCAGGAGGAAGGAGACGTCAGCTAGGAAACACAGAGAAAGCAGTGTGTGTGCGTGTGTGTGCGTGTGTGTGTGTGTGTGTGTGTGTGTGTGTTCTACAGCGAGTTGTTACTTCCTTTAATTTTTTACAAATCAAATGCAGGTGGGAGCTTCCTCGGGAGGAAGTAATAGAGAGTGGTTTGCATGAAAAAGTAATGAAAATAATCAAACAAATACAGGAAGCAGTGCAAAATCTGTCAGGTGTAGGGGGACCTCGGTGGCTCAGTCCGGGAGGCATCCAACTCTTGGTTTCGGCTCAGTTCATGATCTCACGGTTCGTGAGTTCGAGCCCCTCGTCGGGCTCTGTGCTGACGGTGTGGAGTCTGCTTGGGATTCTCTCTCCCTCTCTCCCTGCCTCTCCCCTATTCTGTCTCTCTCTCTCTCTCTCTCTCTCTCAAAATAAATAAACTTAATAAAATAAAACAAAATGAAATACATTAGGGGTATGCAAAAAGGGTAGTGATTCTTGAGAGAAGGAAAACTAAAGAGACAAGCCTTGAAATCACCCCTGGGCACTGCCTAGGACCCGGATGGGGAGCTCAGGAGAGTCTGTGAAACTGCCTCAGTTAAGGAGACAGAACATAGAGTCCCAGGTGGGGGTGGGGGGGTGTGACAGAGAACCAGAGACAAGCGGGGCACAGAGAGACCCCTGGAGACGTGTGGGAAGGTCCCTTCAGGGGCTCAGCAGAAAACTGAGCTGCACGTACATGCAGGAACAGGTTGAGGTCAAGGAGAAACACACCTCCCCACCCCCACCACCGCTGTGCTGACAGCTCAGAGCCTGGAACCTGCTTTGGATTCTGTGTCTCCCTCTCTCTCCCTCTGCCCTTTCCACACTCAAGCTTTGTCTCTCTCTGTCTTTCAAAAATAAATAAACATTAAAAATTTTTTTTTAATTAGCGGTCACGCAAAGAGGTAGGCATGCGTGACACACAGTGTCCCACGTCAATTATCCAAGCGGACTTGGAACGGACTGAGGCGTGAGGCTCAGACATGAAAGGCATTAAAAATTATTCCGAGTGTCCAAAACTCTAGGCGAAAGGCTGAGGACGTGACATGGCAGGGAGAGAAAGAGGAACGAGGACTCACAAATTATTATCAGTGGCAGTAGCTGGCATGAGTGGACGAAACGAACGTGTCCCCAGAGTGAATGGCAGATTTGACATTGCAGAAGAGACTCCCTGATACCCAACTGGCACTGATACCCACATTGGCCAAAGTCAACCCCAGAGAAGCGGGGCGGGGGGTGGGGGAAGGCACCTGCAAACGCGGACACAACAGCAAAACCAGAACAAAGGTTCATCATATGTACTAGGTGTAGCCCCATGAAGGTTGAAGCGGGGTTCCCAAAACTCAGGACCAGGAGCAAAAATATCTTCATAAGTAACGTACTGAGAGTATAGGCTCACAAACCCAGTGAGCTCATAAGACCCACGCACAAAAGAGTAACTAACTCAGCATGACTGACACAGCACAAAAGAGTCTCATCATCCAGTTGCCCACAATTAGTGACACAGAGAAATATCTTAAAAAGAGCCAGCATAAAAAGAAACGTTACACAGAAGCAAGACCTCTAAGAATTCCAACATAATCCTTGTTAACAACGCTGCACAAGAGAAGGCATTGGGGCCCCCTTTGTCAAGTTACAATTTTATATCCCGAAATGTGTGTTTTTTTTTTTAACTGAAGGGGAAATGAGGACATTCGCAGACGGACAAAAGCTTGGAGGGATTCATCAGTAGACTTCATTGCAAAAGATGACGGAGGAAATCCGTATCACAGAAGAGAATCTGATTCTGGAAGGAAACAATGGAAGTTAATCAAGAAATAGAACTCAGCATAAGGATTACAACTGGTATGTGTTTGAGTCTTGCTTTATTGTGTAGATCACTTAAGAAGAAGAACTGACAGTAATTCACACAACAAATCCTTATTAAGCACTGATTAGTCCCTGGGCGCGTAACACAGATCTTGGGAACACCACGGTACAGCTGCTGGGAAAACAATAGCTTCCGAGAGGGTTGCATACAAGCTGCATGCTAGAATATAAAATAATATACGATTCATGTTCTTCACAGCTGCTTGTTTAATGGAAAGACCAACGTAAGCAGTCAAGGAACACACATTGAGTCACAACAAGCACCCATTTACGATGGCCACGCACCACAGCCAACTCCATACGCAGTGACTTCCGAATCCTCGGAGAGGCATGAATTAGTGTGTAACGAAGGCCTTACCAAAGGCTTTTGGAACAGTTCTTGGCTTAAGGAAACGCTTTATTTAGACTGATTTCTCTTGGCATAGGCCAAAAGATCGCCGGTCGCTGGAAATTGCAAAGTTACTTTGATTTACTTGCAAAAATTCTATGTGGGTATTGACAGAACGGATGTGTTGTTCAATCAGTGTTTTCCGGATCTGTTACTCTTTTCTCAACCAGTCTGTCAGACAAGTTACTTGTCTTGAGAGCCCCACACCCAGCTGTCAAAGTGAAGGCGTGTGGGCAGTCTTGATGGGAGGGTCCTCAACAGGAAGGCTCAGGGAATGACACACAGGCTGCGGGGTCAGGGAGATCTGTGTGTCATT
Source organism: Leopardus geoffroyi (assembly GCF_018350155.1). Lineage (NCBI taxonomy): Eukaryota > Metazoa > Chordata > Mammalia > Carnivora > Felidae > Leopardus > Leopardus geoffroyi. Next base: position 4,133,318 of record NC_059339.1, on the reverse strand, counting down.
TACTGCCCCATCACTTACTAGTTTTATGACTAGATTAATTCCCTAAGCTACTGTACCAAAGTTTCAAACACCAGGGAACTTTATTTATTTTTTTAAATGTTTATTTATTCTCAGAGAGAGAGCAAGGGAGGGATAGAGAAAGAGGAAGAGAGAGAATCCCAAGAAGGCTCCATGCTGTCAGCGCAGAGCCTGATGCAGGGGTTCAGACTCATGGACAGTGAGATCATGACCTGGGCTGATATCAAGATTTAGACGCTCGACTGAATGAACCACCGAGGTGTCCCCCAAATGCCAGAGGACTTCAGACAACAAAAATGGATTCTCTCACAGATCGAGAGGCTGGAAGTCTGCAAGCAGATCTACGTTCCTTCCGAAGGCTCTGGGGGAAGGCCCTGCCCTGCCTCTTTGGTTTCGGGGGGCCCTGGGAATTCCTTGGCTTTTGACTGCATTACGACTGTCTCTGCCTTTGTCATCATGGGGCCATCTTCCCTCAGTGGGTCTCCACATTGTCTTCTGTCTGTGCATCTCTGACCCATGTCCAAATTCCCTCTTCTTTTTTTTAAGTTTATTTATTTATTTTGAGAGAGAGAAAGAGAGAGCAGAGGAGGGACGGAGAGAAAGGGAGAGAGACAGAGAATCCCAAGCAGGATCCATGCTCTCAGCACAGAGCCCGACGCGGGGCTCGAATTCACAAACTGTGAGATCATGACCTGAGCCAAAAGCAAGAGTTGGACGCTTAACCGACTGAGCCACCCAGGTGCCCCCAAAATCCCTCTTCTTATAAGGACACTAGTCATATTAGATTAAGTCCTACCTTCATTACCTCATCTGAACCCAATTACACCTGCAAAGACCTTTTCCAAAGAAGGTGACATTCACAGGTCCTAAGGGTTAGGACTTCGATGGATCTTTACAACCCGTAAGAACGACTGCGAGCATGGTCCTGACTTCTCTCGGCCTCGGGTCGCACATCGGTGGAATAGAAACAATATCAGCAACGATTACTGGGTTATTCTAAGACCTAAATGAGAGCAGTGGGGTGTAAGCCATGTGGTTCTGAAATGATGGTGCTCGGTAGCAGAAGGGATTGGGTGACACGAGAACACTTATTTCCCGTTCGGGGCTTCCAGGAGGAAGAAGGTGGTGGGGAAGGTGTCGGGCGGCAGGAGGTGGTTGGGGGTGAGTCAGAAAAAAGCATTTCACTTTTGAAGGCTCTACTGGACATAATGAATCCGGAATTTAAAAAGGGAAAGTCTTCTCCTAATTTGGGAGATCATGGCATTCCAGGTCTTTGGAGAACTTGAAGATCGGCTAAGTTGGAGCAGAAAAGGAGAGAATGTTGTATGGGAATAGTCTGCACCAGGGTGCCTGGGTGGCTCGGTCAGTTGAGTGTCCGACTCTTGATTTCGGCTCAGGTCATGATCCCAGGGTCATGGGATCGAGCCCTGTGTCGGGCTCCATGCTGAGCATGGAACTTGCTTAAGATTCTCTGTCTCTGTCTCTGTCTCTGTCTCTCGCTTTCTACCTCTGCACCCTCCCCTGCTTGTGCCCTCTCCCTCTCTGAAATAAAAGAAAATTAAAAAAAGAAAACAGTCTAAATTGTGCAGCATCAGCTATTGCTTTATTACTAAGTGATCCCAGTGTAAACAGCGAAAATCTTACCTATTCATAGGGTCACAACACTCACCAGATACAACTAAAACCTGTTAATTTGTCTAAACGGGCTGTCTTTTCTGAATCAGATTCCGAACTCTCACTTTATTTTCAGATATATCTTCAGGTCCCCACTCACTTGGTTTTTGCTCAGGGGGAGACCCCTTGGCTTAGCACCAAGTGGGAGCACTCACTTCTCCCTCAGGATCTTCTCGGAGCTCACCCGATTCAAGACCTCCATGCAACGAGATCTCTGTGTGTTCTCACGTCAGACATCCGAATGGCCCCCCGTGGGTGATTCCCCAGGAGGGATGGAGGAGATTGCCCATCCCAACAAAGCATTGCCCACCCATGCTTTGTTCTAACTCTCCATTTCCAGATGCAAATTTGCCAACAACCCACAGACGTACCCTGCGTGAGTAAATGCCCATGTCCCCCATGAACAATGCAAGACCCAATTACTCTAATACCTTCAGTCCCAAGATGACCATCTGTGCACCTGTTAGAATTCCACGTTCTTCTGCTAACAGCTTGCAAAACTCTAAAACCGGGGCCCGCCACGTATAGAGGAATGTTTGCAGAGAATGTAGAGAGAAGACGGAAATGTGCAATGCCAGCCACATGTCAATAGCCTAGCCTGACTGTCATGTGTAGACTTTACTCGCTGAAAGCCACCGTCCAAGGGGCTCACGTTCAAAGGGAAACAGTCCTCTCCTTCTGACACTAGAAAATCGACCCAGATTGCGGGCTAGGGCCAGGTAGTTCTAAGTGACTGAGCACTGTTGTAAGTTGCAGACTTTTGGCAAGGCGTGTGGATCTTTGGGGCTCATTTGCACAAGTAGCTTACACGGCTTTCTCTCTTGAGCCTTTCTTCCGTGCCGAGATATCTCTGGGCATTAGAGTGTGTCGCTGAGGTTTAACGCCACCGACCGTGGTCGATCCCATTTCCAGAACCCCTCGTACACTTGTGTGTGACGGAAGATGCAGGGGGTGTGGAGCCAGGGCTTACTTTAGATCCTTTGAATGTCCTTTTTGGAGACCGCCCCTTATTTGGGCAGCGGAAAGGCAGTTAGGAACCAGGCGTTTTCCCTGAGCTACATGAATCTGTCTTTTCTCCTGAGGTCTTGTCGTGAGCCTAGTAACCGAGCACAGATTCACAGCTCCAGAGATTAGCTTCCAGGTATCTCTTTCATATCTCAGAGACTGATTTGCCTGGCAGTCATGTCCCAGGCTTCGAGACCGACATGAATCCTGCTGTCCCTTCTACCCGGGGACCCAATCTTCCCTCCTACAGTGCCGATTAGTCTATCTGTCTTATTGGGACTGGAGCGATTAAAATTCACATCCCTCACGGCTGTTTCCCACTGTCAGCAGCCAACGAAGGGGTGCGGGAGGCAGAGATTAAAAACCAGCACGTGACTTGACTCGAATTGAGGCCGTATCTCTCACCTGTCTTCCAAGGCTATCGATACACCCACCTGCTCCCCGAGATCTAGCTCACCACCTGCCCTCCACAGAGCAGCCCAGCGATCTCCTTAAAACATCCGGGTATTATCCCTCCCTGCATCAAGTCCTCTGCAGATTCCCCGCCTTCTGCTTACGCTAACATTCAAACACCTCAGTGCAATCGACCAGGCATCCCGGTGTGGCCCCACTCTTGTCCCCCCTCCCATCATCCTCGTCTTCACTGCCTCCCCGCCGCCCCCAGCCACACCGACTCTTCCACAGGCATCACCGAGCCACTTGAGACAAGTGACCAGAATAAAAGCCTCTAAGATGAAAACCTGGCTCCCTGTTGGCACAAAAGTCCTTTTGGGCACAGACACATTTTACCTATTTCTTTTCCTCCACTGCATTTCTTACACTTGCACAGTGATGGGTCGTAGCTTGAACAGGTGCAGATTTCTAAGTTCAGAACGCAAGTGGAAAACCCCCTGGAGAAAACGGCTCTTGAAAATCTCTTGAGGGGCGCCTGGGTGGCGCAGTCGGTTAAGCGTCCGACTTCAGCCAGGTCACGATCTCGCGGTCCGTGAGTTCGAGCCCCGCGTCGGGCTCTGGGCCGATGGCTCAGAGCCTGGAGCCTGTTTCCGATTCTGTGTCTCCCTCTCTCTCTGCCCCTCCCCCGTTCATGCTCTGTCTCTCTCTGTCCCAAAAATAAATAAACGTTGAAAAAAAAAATTTAAAAAAAAAAAAGAAAGAAAATCTCTTGAAATGCCTCTAAAGTACGCAGTTCACGGTTTTTGTTATATATATAAGTGTTCTCCGTCATAATTATTGCCCACGAAGGACGAAAGTCCCCAAGACACAACAAAGAAAGAAATAAAACAAGACTATGAGCCGATATTGGAACATCCAAACCACTCCTTTTTTAAAGATAAATGTCAAATCCTTAGTTGTCAACGAGACATGGTAGAGAGCCCCCCAGGATTCCAGCCTGCCTCAAGGTTTACCCCTTTCTGTTTCATACTCAGCCTCTATCACCTGAGCACGTGTTAATAGATTTCCTTTGGGGAGGATTAAGTGAGATCACAGGGTAAGACCTCATCCGTGGATTAGGTATTAATCCCAACAAGTAAGTACCCTTGCTTCGTAGACGTATCATTCTTCGTAGAAGATGCCCAACGTGTGTGAAGCAGGAAGTGTTGAGCGAAAGTCATGATTTCTAAAATAAGGCAACGGACCAAAGTGCAAATTCGCAAAGAAATATCTGGAGACTTGTTCAATAATTCTTAAAGCCTCTCAACCATTTCAAGAGCATAAAAGAGGCAGAAGGGAAGAGATGGGGAGTGGGGGGCGGCGGTTGAAGGATTTCTGGGCTGAGCAAGGAAACATGGTCCCAAGACGGCACAGACACAGACGAGTTTTATTTGGATGACATTTTGACAGGAAGTTCCTCAGCATGAGACGGTCCGGAGGCCACTTCTGCCCTTCGGAGCTCTCTGATCCGGAGACTCCCACCCCACCTGACCCATAAGCTTCTTCTCCAGGGGACTGCCTTGCTCTCTTCTTCTGGGTGGTGTGTGGGGAGGCAAACAGAAGAGTGCTGATCTCCACAGATGCTCAACAAGACATTGACACAATTCAACATACATCCTTAATATAAAACGTGGGAAAGGGATGCCTGAGTGGCTTAGTTAGTTGGGCGTCCAACGTCGGCTTAGGTCATGATCTCACAGTTCATGGGTTCGAGCTCTGCATCGGGTTCTGTGCAGGTCATGCAGAGCCTGCTTGGGGTTCTCTCTCCCTCTCTCTCTGTCCCTCCCCCATTTGCACGCTCTCTCTCTCTCTCTCTCTCTCTCTGTCTCAAAATAAATAAGTAAAAGTTTTTAAAAATTAAAAAAAAAAAATAAAATGTGGGGCACACAAAAATGGTGGATCTATACCTCAGCATGAAAGCCAATAATTCGCAGAATGAGGGAATCCAAGAAGGTTTTCCAGTGAGATCAGGAACAAGACAAGAATGTCCACCATTTCCCTTGTATTTAACAATGTTCCTGAGACGCTAGTCAAGGCAGTGAGACTAACGGAAATGGTCAAGGGCATAAATATAGGAAAGAAAATATTACAAATATCTCCTTTTGCAGAGGACCTAATCATATACCTAGTGAGACAGTGATGAATTAACTCAAATTCTAGAAGGACCCAGCAAGAGAGCAACATGAAATTAATGCAAAAATCAATAACACTTATATAAACATATAATAACTAGGTAGGAGATAGATGAATCCATGAATCTCGATTATAATAGTAACAAGGTAGAGACATATTTAAGGCTAAACACAAGCAGAAATGTTCAAAGTCAAAATACAGAAAACTATAAAACACCCCTAAAGGCAAAGCCACTTGAACAGATATGTTCTCTCTCGTTCTGGATAAGATGCCATGACATCCGCAGTATTTTAATTCTCTAGTCTAATGTGATCCCAGTAACGATATTTATGAATTTTTCTTGCAGTGACAAACTGACCCTGAATTTTATGTAGAAAATCAACACACAAGAATAGTCAGGGAAATACTATAAGACTGAAGAGGGGATTAGACATATCAGGTGGTTTTCTTGTGGTGGTTTTGTCTGTTTGTTTGTTTGTTTGTTTTAAAAGGAGCCATCATGGGGCGTCTGGGTGGCTCAGTCAGTTAAGTGTCAGACTTCAGCTCAGGTCATGATCTCACGGTTTGTGAGCTCGAGCCCCACGTGGGGCTCTGTGCTGACAACTCAGAGCCTGGAGCCTGCTTCGAATTCTGTCTCTTGCTCTCTCTGCCCCTCCCCTGCTTGTGCTCTGTCTCTCTGTCTCTAAAATAAATAAACATTAAAAAAAAAAAAAAAAGAGCCGTGAGAGCTGGTGCATGAAAAGTGAGATCAATGAATGGAATCAGAAGCCCAGAACACACTTAATGTGTATCGTTACCTGGTACACGGTTCACATCATATGTCAAAACACGGGGGCAAAATGTGTCTTTATAATAAATGGTGTTGTAGTAAGTGAATAGTTACTTGAAGGAAGAGCTATACTTAGATCCATTCCTCACATCACACCCAAGAAAAGCTTCCATATGGCTCCCAACTAAATGATCAATCAATCAACCAATCAATCAACAGAAATAAAATGGAATTCCCAGTGGATCCCAATATCATCCGAGTCTAGGGAAAACGTTTCCAACTATGACAGGGCGCTCATGGTGGAACCCGCAGAGAAAGCAGCATTCAGGACCAAGACCAGCTCCCCATCGCCCTCCCAACCTCCTTCCCCTGACCCTCCAGATACACCTGCTGCGTGCCCAAGACCCTACAGTCTCTCGAGAGAGCTAAAATAAAAGCTAGATTTCAAGGACTGTAATTATTCTCAAATGCCAGGTGAGGCACAAAACCTTCACCAGCTTATTTGCAGCTAAGCAAGAAGCAGCATTACCAGCAGCTCCAGTGCAGACAAATCACGTTTCTGCTTCTGTAAGTCAGCAGAAAGGTCTGCTGCCTGGAATAGTGAATTAGTTGCTGTGTGTTCCTCCAGAGACGCACAGCAGAAAGGAGCCATTTGCTGCTGGTCTACACATTTTCTTCCTTCTCTTCTCTAATTAAAATTGAATCCCTATTTACGATTTTTAAAAAGGCAATACAGTGATGGGGAAAAACACAATGTCTCCCCCATTATAAGTAAATTTATTATTCGTTTTTTTTTTTTTTTAATTTTTTTTTTCAACGTTTATTTTATTTATTTTTGGGACAGAGAGAGACAGAGCATGAACGGGGGAGGGGCAGAGAGAGAGGGAGACACAGAATCGGAAAGAGGCTCCAGGCTCTGAGCCATCAGCCCAGAGCCCGACGCGGGGCTCGAACTCACGGACCGCGAGATCGTGACCTGGCTGAAGTCGGACGCCTAACCGACTGCGCCACCCAGGCGCCCCTATTCGTTTTAAAAATACTTTTTTCTCGTCTAAATTGTAATAGTGAGATCTTAGTCATTTGTGAAGAGAGGTGATTAAAACCAGCTTCCCTTTTCTGAACCCAAAGATTGGTAAGAATATAAGGGAGCAAAGAAGGGCGCCCGGGTGGCTCAGTTGGTTGAGTGTCTGACCCTTGCTTTCGGTTCAGGTCATGATCTCACAGTGGCGTGAGTTCAAGCCCCGCATCGGGCTCTGCACTGACAGCGGGGAGCCTGCTTGACATTCTCCCTCTCTGTCTGCCTCTCCCCCGCTCACACTCTCTCTGTCTCGCTCAAAATAAATAAATAAACTGAAAAAATGTAAAAAGAAAAAAAAAGCTCTACTGTTTTAAAACAAAGAGTATAAGAGCAAATAAAATATAAAAAGAGAAAAACAGTGTGTGTGTGTGTGTGTGTGTGTGTGTGTGTTTTCTGGGGCAGAGGCCAAATCTGTAGGTGCACTGAGTCTATGTTTGCAAAACCAACCATGGGTGGCCAGGCTTGGTGTGAACACCGAGAATGGAATTTCTGGCTAGTGGCCCCGCTCTAGTCACAGGCTAGAGTTCTGGGCAGGTAACAGGTGTAGCCTCTCCTCTTTGCACAGACCAGGAAAATGCCTGTACTTTAATCACTAAACACTTTTTTCCTTATTTTCAAAACTTATTGGATTTGGGGGGCACCTGGATGCCTCATCAGTTGAATGTCCAACTCTAGGTTTTGGCTCAGGTTATGATCTCATGGTTCCTGGGATCGAGCCCTGGGTCGGGCTTGCGCGGACAGCTCAGAGCCTGCTTAGAATTCTCTCTCCCTCCGTCTCTCTCTGTCTCTCCCTGACTCACACTCGCTCTCTGTCTCTCTCAAAATAAACAATAAATTTTTAAGAAATTATCTGGTTTTCATTTTTTTCTCTTACCCCTAGACCTTCTGATCACACCCAACTCGCTAAATGTCCTATGACCAAGAAAGTAGGCAGATTTCTTTTTCTCTCCACAAGAGCCTTGTGTTGCTTAACATGGTCGTCTCTGTTAAATGGAAGACAGAGAGAAAAAGAGGGAGGCTCCTCTAAGAAATAATCGTATGTGCCCGTTTTGCCTCTGGTTACCTGTATTTGGTATTAAAGAGTCAGCGGGATCCACACCGTCCTTTCGTGAAATGTTAATATCACCGCTGAAGACAGTATCATGACATTACCCTTCCATTAAGACGAAGAGGTGGCCCTGGAGTGTTTCTTTCTCTCGTCTCGTTTCCTATGAAAAGTGCTCTGAAAACCCTGGCTGGGTTTTCTAGGCCACGGTGGCTACAGTTCGTATCTGTGCGTTTCACAAATGTTCACGGCTGCTGGAATCATCACGCTGCGGGGTGTGGGGATTCCAGATGCTGCCTGTCTTTTTCTGGGATTGCTAGGCCAGTAGCTTGTCCCGAGAGTCTTTCCCAGGTGAGTCCGTGTTGTTTAAAAGGGACAGAAACGTGGGCATTGGCACCAACTGCCAGGAAGCACAGGATTTAAGAGACATTCCTAGGTGTTGATCTGTAGGGCAGAAAGCGGCTGGGGTGGGGAAGAGGGTGGTTTTGTGGAATTCTATTAAAATTCTTCTATATGCTGTGCTTTTGTGGATTATCAGTGTTACATCTGCTTCCTTTAACCTGAAATTGCCCTCTGGTCAGACGTACCGGTGTGGTGATCTCCTGGAAGCTGGTCTGTGCCCCTCTGCTGTGCTGGCTGTTTCTACGCCGTGTCCCCGGCACCTAGGCAGCCCCCTCCGCCCACGTGGTCCCCTCCTAGCACTTCTTGAGTAGTCACTGTTGCTCAGCCCCTCGCGCTACAAGGCCCTCAGGGAACAGGACTTTTGTCTCATTAACACTGACCATTCCGCGATGGGGACAGTCCCTGTCAGTTTGCAAGCCACTGGATATATGTCTGCAATGAGAGAATCAGAAGACAGCTGTTCTGAAGTCTCTGCTATTTTATCGTACTTATGAGTAATGATTGATTAAATCTGCCTCTCCCAGGCGGACGTGATTCCCCATCCCTTCCCCGGGAGTGCTGGGCCCTCGGAGCTGGGAGATCCGCTGTTCTGACAATAGGCTGCTACTCCAGGGACTGGGGGCTTTCCTTCTCTCTCCTGGACACGCTGGCTGCTGGATGGGAACTCCTATCCCCGCCCCCACTGCCTGCAGAGTTATCACGTCTACACTGGCTACCATGAGGGCTCTAGCCTGGATGCATCTGTCTCCCTCCCAAATTCATGTGGACATCCTAGCCCTTCAAGTGACCTTGGGAGATGGGGCCTTTGGGGAGCAATTAGATCACGCGGGGGGCAGGTGGAGATCCCGAGAAAGCCCCCTTGCCTCGTGAGGAGACAGCAAGAAAACAACCATCAATGAGGAAGGGGCCCCCACCAGACTGCCGGCACCTTGCTCTTGGACTTTCCGACCTCCAGAAACACAGGCAATAAATTTCTCTTGTTTATTAGCTGCCTGCTTTATGGCACTTTGTGATGATAGCCCAGACGGACTAAGACAACGGGCTTGTGAAAAGTCATGGGGAAGAGGCCCTCTTTACTGGAGTAGTTAATGTCACTTGCTGCAAGTGGTAAATTCTGGAGTCTTCGTGGCCCAAAACAGTGAGGTTTTAGCTCTCCTGTAAGTCCGGCGGGCCAGGCAGCTCTCTTCTACATCACGGTCAGGTCACTGCGGCCACAGAGAGAGAATCAGAGAGGAAACCCAGGCCCCCGACCACCTCCTCCCCGTCTCAGGGGTACCTGGGATCTCACTGGAGATCAAACCTGACAGCAGGAGATACAGGGCCTGGCTCAGTAGAGGGGGAACCTATAAGGAGGGGGACTACATGGAAAAGTCGGTATTAATCCAGCCTGCACCTGCCATCATGTGGACTGCCCACCCCATACCAGGGGCCATTTGAATTTGGGAGAGCCAGAACTTTTGTGGAAAGTGTTCATCATTTTTGTCTTTATGTATTTAGGAATTCTGCTGTCTGACTCTTTTTTTTTTTTTTTTTCAATTTTTTAAATGTTTGTTTGGTTTTGAGACAGAGAGAGACAGAACGTGAGCAGAGGAGGGGCAGAGAGAGAGGGAGAGACGCAGAATCCGAAGCAGGCTCCAGGCTCCGAGCCATCAGCCCAGAGCCCGACGCGGGGCTCGAACTCACAAAACGTGACATCATGATGTGAACCGAGGTCAGACACTTAACCGACTGAGCCATCCAGGCGCCCCTGCTGATGTCTGGTTGTTAGAAAGGCTTTTTTTCCCCCAATCTGAGGGTTGAATGCGAATATTCTTGGAGAAAGAACGGACAGAAGCAAAGGAATGACTCACCACGCTCCTCGTAACACTGGTGGGAAGGCCAGCGCTCTGACCGTGCAGAGAAGACACCGGTGCTTTGGGCACGACTCTGCTCTCCAGCAAGTCCCGACTCCACCAGAATTGTGGGACAGGGACACCCTTGACTTTGACGTTACGTTCTTTCGTCAAGGATAGAAGTGGTCACAGGAAGTTGGGAAAACCACAGATCTGGGTCCTTTGACAATAGGAAGGTGTACCCACTCTAAATATCGGTGTGTGTGATACAGGATCCCCAAAGTGGTAGTTTCCACTGGGCACAGCACAAGGGGTGAGACGTTTCGGAGGGATTGCACGAGCTGGTGCAAGGTCACACCATTCGTTGACAGCCCTCTCCTTACAACCATATAATATTTACAAGTCTCAGTGGGCAGAGCCTAAAAGAAGGTTCCTAAGAACCAGCATCAGTGAGGGAGAGTAGATAAGATTTAGTTCACTCGATGCATCTCTACCGTGTCCCTGGTTCTGGGAAGCTGTGGACTTACTAAAGCCTGACATAAAACTGGTTAGAGCTGGCATATTCAATTTGGTAATTATCATTAATATAAATGATTACTAATAAATGAGATTTTTGTAACTTAGTAATGATGTGGGAAACATTTTTTTTTTTTTTTTGGTACTGTGGACAATTAACCACGAAGAGAATAATTCTAGACCTCGTAAGTAAAAATCAAATTAAATAATTGTATATGCTTAGGGGACTATAAAATGTTCTACTCATTAGCTTTCATAATTAAGAACAAGAAACAAAAGTGCTCAGGAATGTAATGATAAATAATGGAGTCTTTATTTTGACTCTACATTATGGTAAATTAGAAAGAAAATTAGGATAAAGGAGACACAGCAGTGAGTCTGGGGACGTGGGGGGCTAACGAGTCTGCACTTTTACTGCAAGAGATCATTGTGAGTTTGCTCCTGCTGCAAAACCGTAGGACAGAACTCTGGTCTTTTTGGTGTTGTCTAGAGCTATGTGTGAAACGGAGTCAGAGACAAAAGGAAAAGAGAGAGAAAGAGAGACAGAGAAGCTTCAGTAACTCTCTTCCGATGACAGACACAAGTAGTAAACAGATTCTTGTCTTTTCTTTTTTAAATTTTGTTAACGTTTATTTATTTTTGAGAGAGAGAGAGAGAGAGAGAAAGCATAAGAAGGAGAGGGGCAGAGAGAGGGAGACACAGAATCCAAAGCAGACTCCAGGCTCTGAGCTATCGGCACACAGCCCAATGCGGGGCTTGAACTCACAAACCATGAGATCGGGAACTGAGCTGAAGTTGGATGCTTAACTGACTGAGCCACCCAGGTGTCCCAAAAACGTGTTCTTTTCACGGACTCACTGAACATTTAGCAGTATAGACCGTCCTCAGGGTCATAGGGAAAATTTCAAGTAATTTAAAAGGATTGAAATTATACGAATTATATTCTCTGAGCAAAATGGCACCGAAATAGAAATCAACAAGATCTAGAAAGGTCTATGAAAAATTCCCCGATACTTGGAAATTGCATACCACGATTCTAAATAATAGGTCAAACCAGAAAGTAGAAAGAATTTTCAACGGAATAGAAATGAAATGTGAGATGTTGAAATCCTTTTGACATTGTGAAGATCGTAAATTTGGGAAACGTCTGTTGCAATGATGCCTGTATTGAAAAGAAGAAAGTCGGGGTGCCTGGGTGGCGAGCGTCCGACTTCACTCGGGTCATGATCTCACGGTTCGTGGGTTCGAGCCCCACGTCGGGCTCTGTGCTGACAGCTCAGAACCTGGAGCCTGTTTCAGATTCTGTGTCTCCCTCTCTCTGTGCTCCTCCCCCGCTCATGCTGTGTGTCTCTCTCTCTCTCCTTCAAAAATAAAGTAAAAAACATTAAAAAATTTTTTTAAAAAAAGAAAAGAAGAAAGTTCGTAAATTAACGAGCTCAGCTTTCGCCTTAAAAAACACACACATAAAAAAAGAGGAGGCAGGATAAAATGGAACCCGAAGCAAGCAGAAGAGAATAAATAACAAAGATCAGAATAGGAAGCCGCAGACTCGTGAAGGAAAAGCGAACAGAGGAAGAAATCAATGAAACAAAGCTGGCTCTTTGGGAAGATAAAGAAAATGGAAAGTCCTTAGTCGGATGTGGAAGAAAAACGAGGGAAGACACACGTTTCCTGTGTGAGCGACAAGAGCGCTGAGTTCACAGCAGGTTCCACAAAGCAAGGGGATAAGAAGGAAGTGTGACAGAGACCCACAAGCCCATATGTTCAACAACTTAGTTGAAATAAGTTCCTTGAAACACCAACTACCAAAGCACCGTCAGAAACGATCAGAGCCACTAACTCTCCCTTTGTTTAATGAAGAAACTGGATACATACTGGAGACCTTCCCACAAGTCAAGTCCAGGCTCAGAATTCCGGCGAATTCTATCAAATATTAAAAAAAAAAAAAGAAATGATAGCCATTCTATTTGACATCTTCTAGAAGATCGAAGAGAAGATTTCCTTTGCAACTCATGGTACAAGGGAGGCGATATCCTGATACCAAAACCTGCCACGCACAGCATAAAAGCAAGAGCTATAAACTAAGAGTTTTCAAGAAAATAAAAGAAAAGCTCTGACCGAATTTAGCAAATCTAATCCCACAATATGCATACATGATAATTCATCATCATCAACTGATGTTTATTTCAGGAATGCAAAGTTGTCTTAACTTTTGAAGATTAGTCAATGCAATCAATTTATTAATAGACTGGAAAATAAAAGTCTGGCTGTAAAGGACAGAAATCTCATTAGAGTGGCTCACAATACAAAGGCATTCATCACCGATGTCATGATGTAATGAAATGTCCAGCAGTGGCTATCACAGGGTTCGTGGTGGCTATAAGGTGTTATCAGGAACATAGGCTTCTCCCGTTCTTTCTTTCTAATATAGTCAGCTTTCTGTCTTCCCCCTCATGCATGACACCTCACCGTCCCAAAAGGGTTGCCTGAGAGCCAGCCGTCACATTCTCATAGACCTCACACCAAGCAGTACAGAATATCAGATGGATGAAAAAGATTTCCTTGTGTATCTTTTTTTTTTTAATCAGGAAGAGCATTCTTCCCCAGAGCTCACCAGTACTGACTTCGTATGTGCCATTGTTCAGAAACGAGTCCCATGAGACCCAAGGCCAATCTCTGGGAGGGCAACAGGATTATAGTAACTGTATTAGACTAGTCATGACTGATCCCCTGGGTTGAGAACGTGGTTAGCCTAACATCGTCAGGTTTGGTCAAGTGGGAGAAGACCAGAATGCCTGCTGGGTGTTGGCCACAGAAGATAACAGTTTTGGGTAATTTTAAACACGGATAAGTTCCCTACAGGGTGTGGAGAGAGGAAGAAGGGTTGTGTGGGAGAGCTGTCAAAAGGGCTTATTAATGAGCACTAATTAAGGTAAAAAAAAAAAAAAATTACCTGAAGTCACTCTTTGCCCTCAGAGATAAACAGTGCAGGTGGAAATTAGCTGCTTTCTTAATCTAAGCCTGCATTTCACAGGAGCTCCCTTTCTGGGCATATCTCACCCCAAAAAACTTGAGCTTTTTGTCCACATTAAATGTGATCAACCTTACAGCCACATCCATCCATTAGCACCTGTCTTAGCTTGTCTGGATTGTTCTGACAGAACGGCATAGATCAAGGGGCTTACAAACAACACAGACTTAGTTCTCACGGTTCTGGAGGCTGAAAGCCCAAGGTCAGGTGCCCACAAATTCGGTGTCTGTCTAGACCACTTCCTGGTTCACATGTGCTCTCCTCTCCCTGTGTCCTCACGAGGCAGAGGGGGTGAGGGAGCTCCCTGGGGTCTCCTTTACAAGGGCATTAATCCCCTTCCTGAGTCTCCACCCTCCTCAACGACCCCACCTCCTCAGACCATCCCCTTGGGAAATAGGGCTTCAACATATGAATTTGTGGGGCACAAGCCTTTGGTCGATAGCATCCAAAGAGAGATTTGGGGGAGTGGAATGATAAGACTTTAAAAAAACCTTTTTCATGTTCATTTATTTTTGAGAGTTGGGGGGAGCAGGGGACGGGCGGAGAGAGAGAGAAACACAGAATCCAAAGCAGGCTCCAGGCTCTGAGCTGTCAGCACAGAGCCCCACGCGAGGCTCGAACCCACGAACCGTGAGATCATGACCTGAGCCAAAGGTGGACATTTAACCGACTGAGCCACCCATGGACCCCAAGACTTTTTCAAATGAACTTTGGTTTTGCATTGTAGACAGACGATTTCAAGATTCCCTGAGCAAATAAAAAATGTCCGAGTCACTTTTAGGCAGAAAGAGGACGTTTCCTTTCAAGACACATAAACAACCCAACAGACGTGATTTATAACCTCGTTATCACTTCTGTTGAGTTCTCCAGGTTAAATCTGATCATTTCCTGACAAACCATCTCCCCACGGACGGTCATTGAAAGAGATTTGGGGTGGTTTGTTGTGAGTTGCAAAGATGACCACAATTATAAATTTGACATTTCAGCCAAATTATACCCTTAGCATAATGTGAAAAATCCATACAGCGCGGTGCCACTCCCTCTGCAAAAATGTTAGCTGTTTATCACAGAGGTCTCAGACGCGGTGTGGGACTCACGCACGTGAACTTATTTTGGTCATGGTTATAGCTGAATCTCTGAGAGAGACCGCGGGAAATTATAGGGCACTCATTCAGATGTTTCTGCCTCAGTTGTGATCACTCAGCAATGCTCCATGAGTCTGAGACTGTTAAGGGAACAAAAGAACATGTGAGGTCAGGGGAGGCACGAGCTGGTGTGAGGGGCACATCCAGCTCTGCACTGACAGCACGGAGCCTGCCTGGGGTCCTCTGTCTCCCTCTGTCTCTCCCTCAAAATGAATGAACGAACAAAAAACGAAAGCAAACAAAATATTTAATACAACAATATGCATTGATTTAGGAAAAAAAAAAACTGCCTAGAAAGTACAAATTAGAAAAGAAAAGGAAAATCAATAAAGTCCTACCAGCCAGGGGAAAAGATATTTATATGTCAGTGAATTTTCCCAACGGGTGCCCTCCGTTACTAAACTCAGGGCGTTTGAAACCGACAGTTTTGAGAATGATATCACCAATACAGAAAAAATCAGAGGTGGCTTCTTCGTTTCCCCACCGATGATGTGATAACTGCGTATTCAGCAGACCGACTCTGGGCTGGCCACGACCCCTGTCCCCCGTAAGCTGACTCTTGCCACCCCCGCCCCCCAAGGCCGTTTTCAACCATTGGATTCCTGTGGGTCTGCTCCGCCCAGCTTCCGCTTTACAAGACGTGCTGTCATTAGTCACAGGCCAAGGCGGCACCTTATAAAGAAGTCCCCCGGATGGAAATCAATAATCCATTAGCACAGTGGGTCGTCCACATCTGGGCAAGCGTTGCTGTTTCCGATGGTCTCAGTGGGACACCTTTGGACCCTGAAAACTGACCACTTCCAGGCGACCACTCTTCCTGACACAGTGACCCTGGCTGGCCCAGTTTGGAGGTAAGGGACATTGGTTATAAAGCTCAAACAGCCAGAGTTTCCACTTTTTTTTTTTTTTTTTTTTTTTTTTTTTTCAAAGAAACGGTTTCACCAAATCACTTCCTCTACAGACGGGTAGGCAGGTGGCTGCAATGTCCACCAGCTGAGCTCGACCCGATGTCGTCACTCTTCCTCCTTTCTGGCAGCTTTTCCACAGAACGACGATGCACCAACATTTATGCCACTCGCTTTCCTGCCTCCGTCTCCTTCGTTGTCTCCATCAGAGAAAGTTTGAGTCAGAAACGTAAGCACGACCCACCAGAAAACCAATAAGCAAAATAACGAATGCATTCCTTTTTTTTTTTTTTCCCTAAGGGGGAAAAATGTATATCTAAATAGATCACTTGTGGACAATTATGAACAAGGACGGATTATGATTTCACACTGCGGGATTGTGCAATTTTCTCCTGCCGGGCCCTGAGCTATCATCACCATCAGAATTCCTCTTGAAAAACGGACATGAAATTTCTAAGTTTCTACGTGGCGCGGGATGAGGCAGAGAGCAGCTCATGGAGCAAGTTCACGGGAACTTGGGTGAGCGGAAAACGCTGGGTGATTACGAAAGGAGAGGAGGTGTCCCGCCATCCGGTAACTCTCCTCCTCTTGCAGAGATATGGAGGGACCTGAGCTGGTGTTTGCAGAAATCATTTCAAAATTAAAAAAAAAGGGGGGGGCGGTGCCTGGGTGGCTCAGTTGGTTGAGCGTCCAACTTCAGCTCAGGTCATGATCTCGCGGTTCGTGGGTTCGAGCCCCGCGTCAGGCTCTGTGCTGACAGCTCAGAGCCCGGAGCCTGTTTCGGATTCTGTGTCTCCCTCTCTCTCCGCCCCCCCCACCCCCGCCCTGCTCACCTCTGTCTCTCCCTATCTCTCAAAAATAAATAAACATTATAAAATTTTTTTAAAAACCTGAACACCACGCACTGGCTCTGTCTACACAGCTGTAAACAGCAGGCATGAGCATCTCCCCATCCCCATAAGGTAGGATGTGTTTGAGCAGCTGAAATTTTCCAGGTGGGTGTATGAGCCAACACCCCACGACCCTGCGCACAGCCACCCCCATCCGCACCCCTGTCTCAGCCGATCCCCGCAGTGGCCTGGCTGAGCCCTCGCGGCTTCTAGAAGCCTCGCATGAACCTGCCTCCCCCAGATCCTCCGGGGCCAGCAAGACTCCCCTGCCTTTGCCCCCTGATCCAAACACCCCCAAGCCACGACGCGGCTTAAGTGAGTCACCCTCTTGTGGTCACGGGACCGACCAGCAAGGGCATTCACACTGAATTTTCTCCTGTTCTGGAGACCATGATGGCATTGACACAGCCCGTTGCACGTATATTATGGCTGATATTCCCAAATATGCATATTTTGAAAAGACAGTGAAGGACGTACTTCTCCTACACCCGTTGATAACCCTAACAGTAACATTCTCAATGCGACTGCATTCTTGTTCATGTTTGAAAGTTCCGCTCCTGGATAACTAATTGCAAAGCTGAACTGTGGATCCAACCCTAAGCCGAAAATTATTTGATTGTCTCCTTTTAAGGAACCAGCAGCCTATCGAAATGATTAATCTGATAAACTACAACAAGATTAAGCAAAGAAGTTACTTTTTAGAAATTTTAAATGAGGTTCCCTGTATTTGTCCAAGAAGTAATTCCCATGTAGTCATTTATTTCCACACTTACAGGATGTTAAATAATCTTTAAAATATCTTTTTTTTTTTCATCCCATGGATATTACTAAATAATAGAAATAAATTTGAATTTGGCACAGAAATTAAATTCTGCATTTATGCTCAGAGGAGAAAAGGACTATTGTATAGAAGTACAGAAACATTGACAAGAGAGGGATTGGGGGGGGGGTCTCTTTTTAAGATGGGAAAATTGATACAAGAGTCTTATATCTAAATATAAGTTCCAGGAGCACACATCTGGCACATTTCTTCTCTTATGTATCATCTGCCCTGTTTGGTCTTATGCATTCTTGCAATTCCCCGGCTTGATAAAGCATTCCTAATCATGAGGCTGGATAGTCCTCCTCTGGCTCCCTAGATGCTATCACTTCTTGAATGGCAGAGGGCTGCTGTTGAAAGCGTAGGAAAGTAAGCGGAAGGGGTTGTTCTGAAATGTCGTATCCTACTAATTCATGTATAAGCTTCCTGACTTCTATTAACCATGATCTGGAAAACTCTTTAATCTCTGCCACCCCCTGGCCACGTCGGAAAGAAACAGTCTAGAAATTAGTAGCTTTCTCGGTATGTATATATGTATATATGTATATATACCAAAGTGAATTTCATATGGGAACTTCCTATGCAATGAAATTCACTTTGGTACATACATACCAGATGTAAGCGATCTTTGATCTTGGTGGGTGATTTGAGGAGGGTTTCCTAGCTGTTTAAAATCAGAGAATACCCTTCCAGGGTCACGGAAGAATGACATTAACAAAACAATAGGAATCGTGGTTTATTTCACTCAGCTACGCTCTGGATCCTGGCTCACAGTTGTGTAGGCTGCTTGTTGCCACAACATACGTGCCTCCTTAATCTTTTTCTCATGAAAAAAACCCCAATTTTGCCCCCCCCCCCCCCCCCCCCCCCGTGCAGAGTAAACACTGCACTATCCTGCCTCCCTTGCAACTCTGTGTGATGTTGTGACTCAATTCAGGCTCCTGTGGAAAACAATGCGTGCATCTTCTGGGTCAGAGTTTTAAAAGGAGCAGACACACCCTCCTCCCCCTCAGGCTGAAATTAGAATGTGAGATGCATCGCCCTGAACTCTTTAAATAATGACAGTATCCAAGGGATGGTCAAGCAGGAAAACAGAGGAGGCCCCGGCATGCACATTCATTAAAGAATGCCTAATGATTCCAGAAACCCAAACCAGTATGGAGTCATCATCCAGTCTACAAAGCTGCGGAGCCTGGCGATCAGGGAGGGGCACTGCGTTAGCTCTGGAAGTCAGATTTTCCAACCTGGGCTCTCGATAGGGTGGTGACAGGGAGAGATAAGAGTTTTAAAAGCTAACAAAAGCAAATTTCCGGCGAGAGCCAGTATTTCATTTTAAGTGGCAAAGGATTTAATGCTGGAGGTGGTGAGATAATCCATCAGCGCTGAAAAAAGCTTTAAATTCCTGAGTAGCACGTATAGATCTCCGACTCCAACAGTATTACTGGCCATAAAACACGTCCTCCCCTCTCATCCCGCCTCATAAGGCCTCTCGCATGGCAGGCAGAATTATGGCGACCCTCTTGCGATCAGGGAATTAATACCTAAGTGTTGGGAGCATTTGGCCAAGGGCCGGATGTGACAAAATAAAAGCAGAGAGCCGAAGTTACTTAGTTTTGCTTTTGTCCAAGGACGTAGGGCTGGCTTCGAGGTTCCCCACCATGAAGCCCTTGCTTGCTCACGGACTTCGATCTCCACACATTTGGTTCCAATCCAGCTGGAGTGGAGCTCATCTGCATTACTCTGACAGAGGAGAATTAAAAGAATGGGCTCCTTTCTGCAAGCAGGAAGCTGAGAAAAACACCGGCTGCCACGTCGTACTGGTACATACCCTGCATCATCCTGGCAGGTTCGGCTCTTAATTAGGCTGTATGTCGGCTCCTGGTTGAGTTATTACTTCTCTCTTTTTAAGGAAGCGAGAGACAGATTTCCAGAACGGTTCAGATTGGCAGATACCCAAGCAGTTGGTCTCAGATGTATATACACGGATGTCTGACGGGAGAAAAATCCCCCGTGTTGCCCCAAACAAAATCCGGGCAGCTGTTCGTGAGGTTAAAAAGTGGCCTCGTGCGAAATGGATGAGGCATTGATGTCGCTGGAGATTAATGATAAGATCTGATTATCACACTGAGAGTTTGGTCGCTTGGTACTTTGTATTTAAGAAGATGCTTCTGCTGGCCTCTCGAAAGATGAAATCAGCCATCCTTTCCTGCCCATGTCTGGCTACAGGGCCAAGTAAATGGCTAGATTAAATACTGAGCGTGAATACCCAGAACACCGTTCATTTTCCTGAAAAGAGGTCCGAACTTTACATCTGGCCCCTAACACTTGACCCAAAGTAAAAACGAATACTTTCTCGAGAAACTATTGCTAATATAATTAAATCCGATGTAATTTTATATTATGTATTTGTGTTATTAATACGTATATGTACTTACATATATATTTTTTGACCATACAAATCCAAATTGGAGACATGGTTAGTTAACGATACTCTTTTTTGAGTATGATTTCAAAATACTGGTACTCAATTCCTTCCTTCAATACTTTGTATGGAATCCATTCTCAAATCAATAGCTATGCTAGGACAAAGACCAAGATTCTAGGAGTTCAGATATTTTCTGATTAGAATAGGAAAGAGCTAAATTAAAAATGCATCCTAAGGGGCACCTGGGTGGCTCAGTCGGTTAAGCGGCCGACTTCAGCTCAGGTCACGATCTCGGGGTCTGCGAGTTCGAGCCCCGCGTCGGGCTCTGTGATGATAGCTCCGAGCCTGGAGCCTGTTTCAGATTCTGTGTCTCCCTCTCTCTGACCCTCCCCCGTTCATGCTCTGTCTCTCTCTGTCTCAAAAAAAAAAAATAAATAAATAAACATTAAAAAAAAAATTAAAAAAAAAATGCATCCTAAGAGAACCGCATTCGGGTTCTGAATAGGCATGTGGGATTTGAATAGGCACTGCTCTCAAGAACATCTACAAACAGCCAATAAGTACATGAAAAGAGGCTCAATATCATCAGTCACCAGGGAAGCGTAAATCAAAAGCCACAATGAGATACCACCTTCCACCCATCAGGACGGTTATAATAAAGGAGGCGGGCAATAAGAAATGTCAGTGAACATATGAGATAATTGGCGGTGGGAATCTAAAAAGGGGCAGCCACTTTGGAAAACGAAATCGGCCGTGCCTCCAACGTACCTTAAACGTGCATATTAAACAGTTAGCATATTGTACCTTAAACAGTTAGTACCTTAAACAGTTAGCATATTGTCCAAAGATCTCACTCCTAGGTATTTATCCGAGATCATTAGGACTATACGTCCACAGAAACAACGGAGCAAGTGGGTATGGCAGCATAACTCGTAATTACCAGCAAGCAGAAACGACCAGCTGGCCATCAGCTGACGAATAAACAGAAGATTGTATCCCAACAATGGACTCCGTTTGGTCATAAAAATGAATTAGGGATTCGTACAACACGGAGGAGACTGGAAAGCATTACGTTAAGTGAAAGATGCCAGCCACGAAAAGCCGTATGCGATACGGCTCCACTCTGATGAACAGAAAAGGCAAATCCATAGGGACGGAAAGCCAAGTAGAGGTTTCCAGAAGCGGCAGGGAGGACGGGAGAGGCTGCCAATGGGGATGAGGTCTCTTTTTGGGCTGATGGAATGTTCTGGAATTACACAGTCGCGATGGTTGCATAGCCTTATGAATATACTAAAAACATTGAATTATACACTGTAGAAGAGTGGAGTTCATAATATGTTTATTTGATTTCTATTTAAAAAAATTATCATAGCATCGTTTTCTAAAAATTTTTTTAGCGTTTATTTTATTTTTGAGAGAGAGACAGAGCAGGAGCAGGGGAGAGGCACAGAGAGGGAGGCACAGAATCCGAAGCAGGCTCCAGGCTCCCAGCTGTCAGCACAGAGCCTGACGCGGGGCTCGAACTCACAAACCTTGAGATGGCCTCAAACTCGCAGACCTTGAGATGACCTCGAACTCGCAAACCTTGAGATGGCCTCGAACTCGCAAACCTTGAGATGGCCTCGAACTCGCCAACCTTGAGATGGCCTCGAACTCGCCAACCTTGAGATGGCCTCGAACTCGCCAACCTTGAGATGGCCTCGAACTCGCCAACCTTGAGATGGCCTCGAACTCGCAAACCTTGAGATGGCCTCGAACTCGCAAACCTTGAGATGACCTCGAACTCGCAAACCTTGAGATGGCCTCGAACTCGCAAACCTTGAGATGGCCTCGAACTCGCCAACCTTGAGTGACCTGAGCCAAGGCCAGATGCTTAACCACTGAGCCACCCAGACACCCCTATCAGGGTATCCATTATCGGCTCCTTTCCCTTTTCTGTCCCATGCCCCACTCCACCACAGTTTCCTGGGACACTTCCGACATAAACTACTGGTATTTCACTCATTGTCTCAGGGTTGGGTTAAAGGACTGCAAATTAAGACAAAATCCACCTGACAACCAGCTGGAGGAAAAGGAAACAGCAGGGGTCACAACACTCTGACACGCTCCAAAGAAACCCCCTCTAGCAGGTGGCCTCTGGGACCCTCAGTCCGTGTGCCCTCGAGACGTGTGGACACCATTGTCACCACGGTGGCCTCACACGTCTCTTTGGAAAGCGGGGGTTCTTACCTCCTCGTTGCTTTCCTGAACCCGGAAGTTCCTTTACGGTGTTCTATTACAAATGTGAAAGTAAGAGCAACATTCATGGCGACTTTAGGAATTATTATATACAGTGTAACATATTACATATTGGTCTGTAATATGACACATGTAGAATAATATGTAATTATATGTAATATTCAATATGCGATACATGATATATGATATATACTATATAATATATTGGAAGACACCACTTCCAATATATATCTATTATATATGTAAATATAACTATTTGTATATTCTGTAAATTATTATATAATTATATACATTATAAAAATGCATACTGATATATAGATTATGTATTAGATATATACATTTTATATATATTAGATATAATAGATAGTAGATATATGTAGGAAGTGGAAGGTAGTATCTCATCGTGGTTTTGATTTGCATTTCCCTGATGACTAATGATATGAGCATCTTTATATAATTATATATTATATAATGCATATTGATTTATACTGTATGATATATATTATATTTTGTATTATATTATATTATTATAAATACATTATTATAAATACATATAAATATCACACAGAGATGCCTTGTCTCTCTCCCCTTTCCAGATCTTCCTGGTCCCGAAATTGGTGCTAGACATTTCCAGAAGCCCTGTCAACTTGGGGTTTGGGGCACTTCTTGGCATGAGAGCTTAAACACATCATTCACAATTTGAAATAAAGTATCCACAAAGGAGGGATTTCAAATTTAGACTTACAGTTACCAGATCTCATGCGTTTTAATTTTTCCTCGAGAAACAATCTATTTCACTACGATTTAATTTATGTGACCTAACAAATCCTTCACCTAACAAATCCTTATTCACGGGCCATGCTGACAAATTCAGGAGGACTTTATAAATCATTCATCAATGGCCAGTTTGTCCTGAATTCACTCCAACTTTAGGAACAAGCCTGGGAGGTAATTTGGTGCTGCCTCTTGCAAATGATCCATAATTTATAATACCTGTTTTCTTGGGGCACCTGACTTGGGCTCAGGTCATGATCGCACCGTCTGTGAGTTCGAGCCCCGTGTCGGGCTCTGTGCTGACAGCTCGGAGCCTGGAGCCTGTTTCCGATTCTGTGTCTCCCTCTCTCTCTGCCCCTCCCCCGCTCATGCTCTGTCTCTCTCTGTCTCAGGAATAAAGAAACATTAAAAAAATATAATACCTGTTTTCTTCAGATGTGACAGGTATGTGATTCTGTAAAATGGCAAAGTTTGCTGACCACACTTGTGCACACGCACATTTCCTTCAAAAAAATACCAGGGACTCTCCAAAGGCAGGATGTTGCCAGCAAAAATTTATTTGAAGGTTCTCGAGGGGAAATAAGAGCAGTTTTTAGAGAAAAAAAAAAACCAGAACAAAACGTGTGCTAGAATAACAGAAACCTGCAGCAAAATTCCTATTGCCTTATTCCAGCACAAAGGTGTGAGTTTAAGTTTTATGATCGCTGGTCGTATATGACCAGAATAACTTCTTGTGTGGTGAAAGCTGAAATTTATTTCAGATGTTCCGACGGGTAAATTGAAAGCCCTGGGAATTTCAGCACCATAAATTTCTGGTGTGGCTTTGGAATAAACGGGGGTATATTGACTTTATCCTTCCTTTCAGACTCGAAAACTTCTTTATCTGGCATAGGCGTGGTAAGTAGCAATACTGCGATGTGTTCAATGCTGAGAGAGGCCACATACGTTATCCTACCTGGAACCCTTAACCTCCTTCCTAGCGTGTGAACCATAGCTTTAAAAATATTTTTCTGATTGGTGAACTCCAAAGAAACAACTTACTTAAGCTTCGGAGACCATAACAAGTTCTTCCTTGTTAAAAATGTAACACGAGGGGCGCCTGGGTGGCGCAGTCGGTTAAGCGTCCGACTTCAGCCAGGTCACGATCTCGCGGTCCGTGAGTTCGAGCCCCGCGTCGGGCTCTGGGCTGATGGCTCAGAGCCTGGAGCCTGTTTCCGATTCTGTGTCTCCCTCTCTCTCTGCCCCTCCCCCGTTCATGCTCTGTCTCTCTCTGTCCCAAAAATAAAATAAACGTTGAAAAAAAAAATAAATAAATAAAAATGTAACACGAAAACCAATGTCTGTCTTTAGAGGGTAAGATGTGTCCTGCTAGGATGTTTTCTCTCCAGAAACACTGTTACCCAGTAATTGGGAACAATACACGGACAGACCGGAAAGGGCTTAAGGGCGCAATTAATCTGCATTCAACGAGGGCACACTCTCAAGGTTCTTTCCCATTCAGAGACAGTTGGATACACTCGCAATTAGTTCTCCAGACCCTGGAAATAATATTCTTTAAAAACAAAACAAAACAAAAACCTAAGAGAGTTACCAGTGCTTAGCAATCAATTTCCAACCTGCTTGCTCGGCGCCAACCAGGCTAATGGTTGATACTCAGAAGCTGCTGTGGTCAATAAACTTTTATCTGAAACGGTCAACATT
Organism: Leopardus geoffroyi; assembly: GCF_018350155.1. Lineage (NCBI taxonomy): Eukaryota > Metazoa > Chordata > Mammalia > Carnivora > Felidae > Leopardus > Leopardus geoffroyi. The sequence continues at coordinate 4,108,485 of NC_059339.1, read as the reverse complement.
TCCAAGGCACGCACATGCATGGGTTTCCTTCTAATGAAAACAGAGTTCACAGCAGGTATTGATTTTTGAGTGAGAGCTATTACAGAGATCAATGAGTAAATAAGGTAAGGGGACCAGATGGGGACCAGTGGCCTCTGGCAAGGACTGCCTGTGTCTCTGGTTAAAAAAAAGCGAGTCAACTGAATAAATCTGAAAATCTAATTGGCTTTATTTAATAAGCGATTCGCGAATCAGCATCCTATCTAGCAACGTGCTGGGAGGAGTTGTACAAAGTGTTAAGTTTTGATGGCAAGGGGGTGGGGGAAAGCGGTCATTAGCAAAAGAAAAGAAAGGATTGTTTTAGGCAAGGTCAACCTTCCATCGTGGGGAAGGGCGGGGAGTTCATTAGGTGGACTCCCTTATCTTCCTTTGGAGGGAGGGCCCATGTGACACATGACCTCATTGGTGCTGATCAGAAAATTCCCGAGGACAGATTGAGACTACATTTCTGGGGAGGCTGGAACTGGAGTTAGATTAGGCCTTAGCCCGGGTTTGGGGACTTGGCCTAAGTGATTCCATTTTGAGTCTGTGGTTTTCTTTTTAACAAGACCGATGTCCAGAAGGTGGCCCCGAGCCTAACAAACACAGGGCTACGTGCCTTAATGGTGCCCTTGGAGCAAGCTCTCCTCAGCTCCCTGCTGACCGTGAGGAATAGAACCCTGCCTGACCTTGCCACCTGCACCAACATTCACCCCCTCCTCATGGGGACCCTCTCCTTGTCCGACGTCCTAACATCTGCACACGCAGATTCTATCACAGTCGACAGTTTATTCCCACATCAGGGACGAGACAGGTCCGGACATCCCGCTTTGAACACGCCAATACATGCGGTGATATTTTCAATAATTTATGGATAAAAAATATTTTAATTTTTCAATGAAGAAACGGCAATGTAGGATTTACGACATCCTGATCCATTGTAAATACACACACTTCCGAAATTCGTTCCTTTAACACGTAAGGTACTTCTCTTGTAACTATGCTACGCCCAGGACAGTTATGACACCTGAAAATGTGAATTCGAAGCACTTGGTAGATATTTTTAGCTTGATGATGGCTCATGATTTTAAGGCAGTTGAACATTGTCATTGGCCAGGAGCCGCTGGCCCTTCTTGACTGTGGTTCTGCGTTTATAACATCAAACACGCAGGTAACGAGTGGCTTGGTCTGTGGCCTTCTTGAAGAGTGTCCGTGCAGGGGCGCCTGGGTGGCTCAGTCCGTTAAGCGTCCGCCTTCGGCTCAGGTCATGATCTCAGAGTCCGTGAGTTCGAGCCCCGCGTCGGGCTCTGTGCTGACAGCTGGGAGCCTGGAGCCTGCTTCCGATTCTGTGTCTCCCTTTCTCTCCGCCCCTCCCTCACTTGTGCTCTGTCTCTCTCTGTCTCTCCAAAATATATAAATGTTAAAAAAAAGAAAGAAAGAAAGAGAATGTCTGTGCAAGCAGTCCCTTCTGGTATTTGCCATTTACCCACACCCCACAAAAGGACCTCATGAAAACTATCTCCATTAGTGGTTAAAAAAACAGGTCTGGAGAAAAAGGAAAATTTCCCAGAGCTATATCCTTTATTATAAAACCTAAAGGTGTTGGATGAAATGACGTCCATTTTTCCAGCTCAGACTTTCAACTCCATGTGTCAACGTCACGCCAGCCGGCTGGATTTAATGCTCGTTTTCAAGCCTGCAACCGTCCCCTTGTCTCCGGGGCCTTGTTTTTAGCAGAAAATATTTGTGCTGGAAATGGACATTCTGCAAGAGGGCATAATGAGACCTTCGCTCAGTTTCCAATTTTTCAGGCTGTTCCTGGTAAGAATGCAAGAGGAGAAACTTGAGTTGGCGTCATTGGTTGCAAAGTAAGACAGAGCGCAACTTGAAAACTGTAATTAGGGGAATGACTACTGATGAAAAGTTTTGTCAACTAAAGGAGAAGAAGAAGAAGGAGAAAGTATAAAACCGCAGTGATTCTATGTCCGTCCGCGTTTCTGCCTCGTCTGACTACAGAACAGACAGGAAAGTATAAGAGGCATCTGGGGATCACCTGGCTGTTGAACCGAAGACCCAGAATGGCAGTGACGGAGACGAGAAAGGAATTTCCCAGGAGAAGCGGGAAAGGGGGAGTGTGAGAGGGGGTCATGGTGCCTGTGGTGAACAGTACTGTACTCCCAAGAAAAGAGCCCAAAATGAGGAGATCATTTTCAAAGCTTCTTCAAAGCCTCAGGGTAAGCCCCCTGAGCGTATGCCTTAAACTCTCGAACACCCAACCGAGGAAATGCCTCTGGATCCGTGGGATCGACGTACTGTTCCTTTACACACAACCGCAGGACATTTGACTATCCCTTCAAAACGCGTTTCCTGATTAATTAAAAGTGCCCTGGCCCCGTGCTAATGAGGCACTAGGTGGGCAGGATGCGGAAGGGGGGGGGGGGTCCCTTCGGGAGCTCACGGTCTGGAGGCCGTGTGGTGTCCTGGGCACAGGTGGTTTACAAGCAACAAACCGGAAGACAGAATGACCACACACAGCGCGTGGCAGGGACACCAGAAAAATCAACGACCAGTCTTCAGCGAGCTTGTTCTCCGGGCCATCCGAAAAGGGGACGCACAGGCTGACGTCACAGGCCCAGGGACCGTCACTGCGCCCCACGCTGGTTGCAGCGAGAGCCAATGCACACGGGGCGCGTCTCACTCTGCACCCAAAGTGGCCCCCATTCTGCCTACTTTAAGATCGCGAGAACGCAGGATGTTTTCAGGTCCGTGGACCCCCCCGTGAAAACCTGGTTATTACGAAGTTTTTTCGTTCGTTTTTGTGGATTTTTTAAATTAATTAATTTATTTTTAAGAGAGAGAGAGAGAGAGAGTGCAGGGAAGGGGCAGAGAGAGAGAGGGGGAGAGGGAGAGAATCCCAAGCAGGCTCCAAGCTGTCAGCACAGAGCTGAAGCAGGGCTCAGTCTCGCAAATCGCGACACCAAGACCTGAGCCGCAATCGAGAGTCTGAAGATCAAAAGAGTGAGCCGCCCAGGTGCCCCCGTGAAGGTTTGATATTTAAAAACACCTACTTTTGGGGCACCTGGGTGGCTCAGTTGGTTTAGTGTCCGACTTCAGCCAGGTCGTGATCTCGCGGTCCGTGAGTTCGAGCCCCGCGTCAGGCTCTGTGCTGACAGCTCGGAGCCTGGAGCCTATTTCAGATTCTGTGCCTCCCTCTCTGTGACCCTCCCCCGTTCATGCTCTGTCTCTCTCTGTCTCAAAAATAAATAAATGTTTAAAAAAAATTTTTTTTAACTTTGTATAATGATATATCCTTGTGACTTTTTTTAAGTTTATTTATTTGAGAGACAGAAAGAGAGAGAACAGGGGAGAGGCAAAGAGAGAGAGAGAGAAAGAGAGAGAGAGAATCCTAAGCAGGCTCCATGCTGTCAGCACAGAGCCTGACGCGGGGCTCAAACTCACAAACTATGAGCTCATGACCTGAGCCCAAGTTGAGTCAGAGGATTAACTGACTGAGCCACCCAGGCACCCCTATCCTTGTGACTTTAAACAACTTTGTTGTTGGGGCGCCTGGGTGGCTCAGTCGGTTAAGCGGCCGACTTTGGCTCAGGTCATGATCTCGCGGTCCGTGAGTTCGAGCCCCGCGTTGGGCTCTGTGCTGACAGCTCAGAGCCTGGAGCCTGTTTCAGATTCTCTCTCTCCCTCTCTCTGTCCCTCCCCTGATGGCTCTCTCTCGAAATAAATAAAAAACTTAAAAAACGTTTGAAGGGCTTATTAAAAAAGATCTGATGGGGCGCCTGGGTGGCTCAGTCAGTTGAGCGTCCGACTTCGGCTCAGGTCATGATCTCGCGGTCCGTGAGTTCGAGCCCCGCGTCGGGCTCTGTGCTGACAGCTCAGAGCCTGGAGCCTGTTTCGGATTCTGTGCCTCCCTCTCTGTGACCCTCCCCCGTTCATGCTCTGTCTCTCTCTGTCTCAAAAATAAATAAACGTTAAAAAATAAATAAAAAATAAATAAAAACACCTACTTTTGCTGTAACATACAATCATACAGTCACTCCGTCGTATCCTTGCTGGACACGTGGTTGTTCTCATCACCTTCTGCCAAGGCTCTTTTCGTCACGCCAGCATCCGCACGGGTGGCTAACTTACCAGGAACGCTTTCAACTCCCCCATCCTCCTTGGCCCGTGGCCCTGGCACACGATCCTATCCACCTGGCTCAGCACCCACAGATGACAGGGCTGAGCAGGCAAAGCCTGGAGAGCCAGCCGTGTCCCCGGGCCCCGTGCTCTGACAGACACACTCCTGCTGGGCTGCCTGGGGAGGGGGGGGCTAGCGCTGACCCCGTCCTGCTGAGCAGGTGCATGTGAGAGCGGCCGTACCAGAGTCGAGAAACTGAGCCCTTATTTCTGCGAACAGGTGCATAACTGAAGGCGAATCGAAATTTAAGCAGGTGGTGGCAGGCATATTCCAGATTGGAGTTACGTTCACTGAAATGATTTCCCAGAGCGGGACTGTTCCCGAATTGCAACTCTGGGGCAGACCTGCAGCCTGGGGTAAACCACGTGTAGATACCGTCCTCCAGGAAAGAGCCCCGAAGTTACAAGCTGCACGTAGCGACAGGGGGCACAGAGGCCCGTCATTGAAGTAGGTGCGATGTCGTTCAGTTTTCCAGAATGCGTACCGCTCCTGCCCCGAACCGGAAACGTGAGCGGAGCTGTACTCTATTTCTGTAAGTACCTCCAACGCCCACGGGAAGCATGCCGATCCCAGCCCCATAGTCTGCAGCCCCAGCGAGAGGACATCCCGAGGCCCAGAGGGGTGACAGGACAGACACACGCCAGCTGTGTTCTGGACGGCGGAGACTCATCTCGCGCTTACCTGCGGCCTCCAGGCCGGTGATGATCAGTCTTCTGCGCGTGAGGTTTCATTAGCATCTCCAGGACCCAGCGTTGCCCTTGAGTCCTGTTCTCTGGGCAAGGGGATGGCAATCGTGGCGGAAATCAGCGAAAGGTCTGATTTTCCAGCAGAGCGGGAGAAAGGTGACAGGTGGAAAATAAAGATCAGATAATGGCTGTAGGCAACGAGGAGCTAACTCGACCAGGAAAGCATGACTTGTTTAAATCCAGGCAGCGAGGCTGACGTGAAAAGGGGCGACTGGTTTCTAACGCACGGGAGCCCCGTTACTAGACGAGAGCAGGGATCTCGGATCCTTAGTCTCTTTCTCTAGTTGTACTTTGACATGGAAAGACCCCCAAATCCCGGCGGGTCCGGCAAGCGGGGGAGAGGAGGAAGGAAGGGAGGCCCACGTACCTCTTGATGTTTGCTTTTAATCTGGTCAAGAAAAAGTCTGTGATCCTCCAAACTGAAATAATTGAGCATCAAACCTACTCCGTCACACCCAAATCCCCACCTTGTTGTAGGAAATGAGTAACTTTTTCACGGAGTGGGTAGGCTGATAAGGCAACAACAGTGGAATAACGCATTTTGTTTTAAGTTTACTTAGTTATTTTGAGAGAGGGACAGACAGAGTGCGAGCAGGGGAGGGGCAGAGAGAGAGAGAGAGAGAGAGAGAGAATCCCAAGCAGACTCCACCCTGTCAGCGCAGAGCCCGACGTGGGGCTCGAACCCAGGAAACTGCAAATCATGACCCGAGCCAAAACCACATGTTGGTCACCTAGCAGACTGAGCCACCCAGGCGCCCCTGGAAGAATAGCTTTTAAGAAGAGGTCAAGGGAATGAGTCATTTGATTTGTGAAGGTAAAACGAACAGTTTACTCCCCGGGGGGCTTACATGTTCAAGCACGTGATCTTACTTCCTGGTGACAGAGAATCTCCAGAGAGGACGAGCCTCTTGATGGGGATAAATGAGCTCAGCACGCACAGGGACCACGTGCCCAGCAAGCCCAGGCCGAAAATTAATAAGCCTGTGGTGGTTTATTTCCTTGTTTGCTCAGTTCTGTCTCTTCTTCCTTTTCCGTTCTTAGCCATGGCTTGAGGTTTTCTTTATTCTTTTCTTCTCACTTATAACGTTTTTAAAAGCTGTCTAGGAGGCACTAGAATCTAGAGAATGGAACGTGATGAGAGGAAAGGCCAGAGCTCGCTGTGAACTGAATTGTTACCCCCCCACGTGATTTTCAGGTCACCTACACGAGGGGACGTCACTCCAAAGAAAGTGTGGAGAATTTAAGGCATCAGGATTTTCACTCTCTCCCCAAACGAAAAGAAGAATTAGGGGTGGGGGGAATGCGTTCATTTCATTTCTCTTTTAGGCCCCAACACGTACGGACGGAGGGAACAGAGGGTGTACGAGAGGGACGCGCATTTTGGAAGCTGAATCAAATGCCAGAGGTGGGGCGATCCACGGGAAGAAATCGATAAGGTTCAGGAACAAATGACTGAACAGAGAATCCCGGTCCCTGCAGTGCTGGGCTGAGCCAGTGTCTCTGGGCCCGCGAACCTAATGGGAGTATCCCACCGAGGAGAGGGGAGGCGGGCAGGTCAGCCCTTAACCCGGCCCCTAGCGTGGGAGGTGGCTGTGTGTCCCCTGGACCAGAAAAGGCCTGTCTTCCGTTGCTGCTTCTAACCTCGCCCCCTCTGCTCTGTCCGGGGAGGAACAGTGGGCACGCTGCCTCCTTGGCCGGGATCTCCTTGAAACAACCCCAGGCCAGTGCTCCTGCCGCTGTGGGTTCTCTTACGGTCCCAGGACTCCCCCAACTTGGCGCCCTCCAGAGGGTCACGTTCTCTCCCCTGCTCCCCCAGACTCAGCCCTCTGAGCTGCCAGCAGAGGCCACATTCGCTTCCTCGGTGTGTTGGGTACCTGCCTCCCTGCAGGGGACACTCACGTCCGGCTCCACAAGTGTCCTGGAGAAGCTGCTGTCACCAGACCACGGTTGGTTTTCCGGCTCGCGGTGCCATGGGACTTATGGTGCAGCTTTGCTCCCGGGAGCCCTCCTCTCCGCCTCCTCACCGCCCCACTCTGGCCCGTCACCATGTCCAACAAGGGAGCCTCATCTCACAGGTCATCAGTAAGTGATTGTGGAAGGTCCACGCGGTGGCCTTTTGTGAAGCTCACTGAGGATTCTGTTATTTATCCCTTCTTCTAAGTGTGCAGTGTGCCATCCTGTTGCCATATTTAACAGAAAATTCCTGTTTACAAGTCCACGTCTCCCAACACACTGGGAACCTCTGAAAGACAAGGTTGTATTCGTGGCTGTGTAACTAAGTCCTAGCAAAGGGACTATTGGAAGGCAAGTTCTCAGGAGCCACTTGTGAATTAGATGTCTGAGGGCCTTATAATTGAGGAAATAACAAGAGCATGATGAGAAAGGGCCTCATCCTGAAGCGTTGGAAAGGCTACCACATACAGTTGTACAGGTTGTGCACTGCTCAAATAAGGCACTATTCACATACATGATCGTATAAAAGATGTTTCTAGTGTTGATGGGGTATAATGTGAACAGTATCCCATGGAAGGAAGCCTTGTATGGGTCAAGGGACGGCAGATAAAATCATCTGTTTCTCTTAATCCCTTTCCCTTCAAGGCTGATCTTGGCCGATCTTCTCAGATAGAATCTCTGGCCAATCTTAGCAACTGAAGGTGTATCAGAGCACAGATGGTTCGAAAATGATAAAAAGAACCGTAAAACTAAATCATAAAGCCAACTGGTGTGTTTTCACAGCTTGGACTGTATTCAGCAGGATCAATTTCAAAACCATCTCAAGCAGTAAAATATTACTGTCTCATATCAAGATGTGAATAATTTGCACAAAAACTCTAATATGAATGCTGGATCCCCAAAGAGCTGGTAACACACACACACACACACACACACACACACACACACACACACAAAACGCTGGTCTTGACTCAGTGTTCTAACGCAGCATAATCTTAAATCTCTTGACTAGGAATCATGAGACATCCAGGTAGGCAAAGGAGTGGAATTCTTCTCCGCCTCAGAGCCAGAAAGTGCAGAGAAGCCATTAAAAGGAATGTTCCTACAAACGGTTTGTTTTGATGCCTTCCCCAGTTGATTTAAACTCATAAACTGAATTGTATGTTTCAAAGGAAGAGTCGCGATGGACGCGTTTTTGTCTGTGAAGCTCGCGGTCGGTGGTGGGGCTGCTGACGTCTTTCTGGAAGACGGTTGCCGTGCACGACAGAGCCCTGGGCCAGGCACGGCTGGGCTCATCAAGAGGCAGAACAACGTGAATGAACGGAACGCTGAGCATCTGTCTCTCGGAGTAGAGGGCTCCAGCATGGAACGGAACGGAAGCTGCACACACACACACACACACACACACACACACACTCTTCAGTGAGAACGAAATACATCTTATCAGAGGAGTCACCAACTCGTAAATTACACTCACCAACAGGTTAACAATTAGACGTAACAAAGCAAACGCGCTGCCATTTGGAGATAGAAACAGAATCCCACCAGCGGATGGGAAGAAAATGGGGAAAAGCATCAAATAAACACAGAACTCCGACAGAGGCAGGGCTGGAGGGGAATGAGCAGAGCGAAAAAGGGAGAGGGGGTCCCTTTCTCACAAGAGGTCCTCACGCCCCTCTACGCGGCTAGTTGGAGATCAGTGGAGGTCCTTTTCATCCCGCCTGATCGGGGAGGCCTCTCTGACCCTAGCAGTGACTTGTTCCCTCCCTGGTGATCCCGAAGGAGGTGCATGCCTGCTTTATAACATCTGCAGTATGAGAGTAACTTAGGATCTTAACTGTTTGGAGGACTGAGCATCCGTTACCCCCCTTCAGGCCACACTTCCTGAGTGAGTTTAGGGAAAACAGCCCTCACTGATTCATGCCTCACATATGGCACCGCTCTGGGCTTGAGGGCGAACCGTGACGTTCAAGAATGGCCAGTGAGCGCACAGAATCTTCTCGAATGCTCGTGGTGGCCTCCATTACTGGTTCAGGGATACACAGGGGTCTGTAGAAACCCCACAGAGGCCAGCGTTGCTGGCTTGGGGGTAATGGGCCCTCGGAAAAACCGAAAACTATTTGCGCGTTTATCAAGAGGCAGCAGGTTAGAGTTATTTGACGACTAGCTTCTTGACGCCTTAATTCCACGTAGCGTTGGGATAATGACATTCTGACTGTTCGAGGTGGGGTCCTGTTGGCCCTTAGGAAGTCCTGAGTAGAGGCTCACCAAACTTCTTGCTTCCCCAACCAACTCCCCCTGAAACGCTGACCCAACTCATCAGAGATCTGCAAAAGCCGACCTGGGCCAGCCAGCTTGTTAGAACCTAACACTCGAGTTCAGCATCAGGGTCCTGCTAACCTTCGGGCCCTGAAGACAGCCCCTCGAAACTATGTCTGATGACTTCCTGGGGACAGCTGTGCCTCAGTCCAGACAGGTGTTCTGGTACCTGAGCTGCAACATTCTGTTCCTGTGCACACCAGAGCGACTGTGTGTGTGTGTGTGTGTGTGTGTCTGTCCTCCCAAGAGAAACAGAGCCACTTGATGTATTTCATAAAGTCAGGACCACGTATTTACCTTGGTCACTCTGGCTTTCCAAAGGTGAGAAAATATTGACCAAAATGTCTACAGAAAGAAGAGAAGGGAGGGTGAAGGGGGTGGGGAGGGAAAAGAGATAGCAAGAGTGATATTTAGGTTCTAATTGAACAACCTAAGAAACAGGAAGGACCAGAAGCTGTTGGCCTGACAATTAGCATAAATATTTGTTCGACCCACGAGGCAAGATACACCTCTCGTGGATTTGCCACCATAGCCCGTCAGGCGCCCGGCAACTAAACCTTTTCCTTTGAAACCTCATTTCAGAGAGTAATTTTGGTTGGATTGTAAATTATGTGGCTCAGCGGGTTTTGATAAACACAATTGTTCTAAACTGATAACCAGAAAAACGATTTCTAAAGACAATTAAAAATGAATTGTTTTCCACGCATCGAGAGGAGCCTCACTGGAGGTCCATCACGGGAATCTGGGTGGGCGATATCTGTAATCTATAACCGCAGCACGGGCGACCCCTCCTGAGACCCCGATCCTGAAATTTTGGTCCTTTGTGGCCACAAAGAGCAAAATGAAACGAAGGATTCTGGGTCTGCACCAAAACACAACTTTTTTATGTTGTTTGTTTATTTTATTTATTTATTTCTGAAAATTAAGAATGTCTATGCATGCTTTGTTTTTGAAAGAGGCAATACAGACGTGGAAAAGGGGAGTTACCCTGTGCCTGCTGGGCCTGTGGGGGGTGGGGGGGAGGGGGGATGCCACTGACTCACAAGAGGCTGGCTGGGAAAGTGGTCCCTTAGGGAGCTCATTCGCCCAAAGTCAGACCCTGCTCCGCTCCTGTGCCTGTCTTCCAGGTCGGTCAGCTTTTCTCACAAATCTGTTCATTTTCGATTGCTGCATAAAAAATTGCCATGGACGTGGTGGGATAAAACTCCCATTTTGTCATCTCCCTGCTTCCCTGAATCAGAAGCCTAGGGTAGGCGGGCACAACGGGGGGGGGGGGGGGTTGTCTGCGGTGGGTCTCACGAGACAGAAGTGAATGTGTCGGCAGAGTGGCCTTCCTTCCTGGAGACACGGCTTCCCGCCTCATCCAGAATCTTGGCGGGATTAATCTTCTTGCGACTTTCAAGTGACCCCTGAATCCTCATTTCAGCAACCACATATCAAACCCTTCTCGTTTCAAATCTCTCTGACTTCCTCTTCCTGGCTCGGCCAGTACAAAGCTCTGCTTTTAAGGGCTTGGTGATTAGTTGCCCCCCCCCCCCCCTGGAGGACTCAGGATAATCTCCCTATTTTAAGAGCAACTAACCAGTAACCTGTGTGGCATCTGCAAAGTCTCTGTTACCGTATAAGGTAGCACATTCCCACGTGAGACATGAGGGGCGAAGGACAAAGGGACTGAAATTCTGCCCTCCGCAATGAGGGATTGAAACAGAACTCCTCAGAAGCCCGAGAACAACTCAGAAAAGGTGGCGACGGGAGCTTCCATAGCCCACTGGGCTGTCCGCACAATTTCCCTTCTCCTTTTCCACTTTGGTAACTGAAATTAAATGTATCTGGTGAGACGGGAAATGTGCCCAGCTAATGGCTTCACTCCCTAGCCTCCATTACAGCCAGGTTTGCAATTGCAGCCAAGAGCTGGCCAAGGGAATATAAGGGGACTCCGTTGGTGGGATTTGAGAAAGGCGCCCGAGACCAGGTGACTCAGCCGAGGGATGGGAAAGCCACAGAGCATGAGCAGGGGAGGGGCAGAGAGAGAGGGAGACACAGAATTCAAAGCAGGTTCCAGGCTCTGAGCTATCAGCACAGAGCCCGACGCGGGGCTCAACCATGGACTGCGAGATCATGACCTGAGACAAAGTTGGGTGTCCAACCACCTGAGCCACCCAGGCGCCCCAAGGCACACTCGATTATAAACACACAGATTGTCCCAATTCTTTCCTGACATTTTCACTTCCCACGGAGAGATCTGGAATGCATTTTTACGTTCTGTGATGTTATCGACAATCTTGTTAGCATAAAGGGGTATCTGGTCTTTGCTTGAATTTGTCTTTTTTTAAATTACTATTGAATTTGCCTCCTTTGACCCATTGCCAGCTCGGGCTTCAGAGATTTCCTATTCAATGTAGTTTGGGGGATTTATAGTTCATGTTTTGCATTGCGGGCTGTATTTTAAATCGCTGAGCTCACGTTCCGATTGCATTCTGATCCCCGTCAGCGGTGCCGCATGCTGGACTCGATCATCACAACCTGCCTCATCCCAGGTTGTGTGGGTGGGGCAGGGTGGGGGTCTAACAGTCTAACACCCCGAACCTCACGGTCTCCCTCAGAAGAATATATGACGCTCCCCCCGCCCCTTCTCCTCCGCAACACCCAGTACAGAAAGATGTGTAGTCAGCTCAGAAGACGGAAGATGGAACAAGAAATACAACAATCCTTAGCCACCACGTCCTTGTGGTGTAAGGTGGGGAGTCTGCATGGACATGGCACCAGGCGCAGGAAGGAGCTGTTGACCGGGGCCCGGGACACAGCTTCAGTCCTTGCTAGACTCTGACCCGGGCAAATCGCCCTCTGAGCCCTACTTCCCGCAGCTGAAAACAGGGTCATCGCACCTCCGCTGCCTTCTTCCCCACGGCTACAACCGGGTAGTAAAGTCAGAAGGCCACCGTGAGTAATGAAAGCATCTGTCACGGTGCCACCTTCCACTAAGGAGTCATCTCGAGAAATTAAATACCCTTAATGTTCTAGCAAATAAGACACTGCATCTCAAAGGGCTTTGAAGGTATGAGCCGTTCGATATAAATGTACAAGACTGCGCCTGCATCGTCCCCTCCCCGAAGTGGCTCTCCTGTAAGTGTCAAGCTGAGAGACGCCCAACAAATGTGCAAATCTTCAATTTTGTACACACGATGGGTTTATCTTTAGAGGCAAAATTTCTCCAAAGAGTGAGTGTCTGTGTGATTTCCATCCATCCATCCATCCGTCCACGTGTATTCTATGTATCTCTCATCCATCCTGCCATCTATCTTCTATCTATCTATCTATCTATCTACCATCTATCTATCTAATGTGCAACTAAACCTCTATCTGGAGACTCAGGAAGTGAAATTTCTGCTGGTGTCAGAGTCCTGTCTCACCCCGGGGTAAATCCTTTTATTTTTTTCACCCTGGGGTGGATAAAAAGGGTAGATGGGGTTCCAGACATTCACAGGGACCTCTGCATGACCTGGCGTCCCACATGACAAAGACATTTGCATCCCACAAATTTCCCGACAGCCAGCGCGCACCCACTGTGACAGAGTAATTCTGCTTGGATCCATAATGTGGCTGTAAAAAGAAACGCCCACTAGAAAGAACTGTCAACATCGGACCTACTTAGGCTGCTAGGTATTCCCCATAACATGGTGTTCCAAGGTCAAGGGTTCTGAGTGAGCAGAAGTGGAAGAAACCAGTCTCCTAACACCTGATCCTAAAAGCTAGTATGGCTTCATTGCTAGTAAATTCTATTTGTCCAGCAAGTACAGAACCTGCCAACATTCAAGGGAAGGAGACATAGACTCTACCTCTCGGAGAAAGACATGCCAAGGAATTGATGGTCACCTTTAATCTACCACACAGAGAGAGTGCTAAAGTTTAGTCTCCATTTACTCCCTCAACCGTGTGTACTTATTCAGTGAACAACCTGAACAGCTGTGCATGACAGCCTTGACCAGGAGATTTCCCCAAACATGCAAGTTATTTCTCCTGGGCAGATTAGGATCAGGAACTTCTTTCAAGGGGTGCCTGGGTGGCTCAGTCAGTAGAGCATGTGACTCTTGATCTTGCGGTTGTGGGTTTGAGCCCCGTGTAGGGTGTAGAGTTTAAAAAAAAAAAGAGAGAGAGAGAGAGAGAGATGTGGGGTGCCTGGGTGGCTCAGTCGGTTAAGCATCCAACTTCGGCTCAGGTCATGATCTCACGATTCATGGGTCTGAGCCCCACCTTGGGCTTTGCACTGACAGTGCAGAGCCTGCTTTGGATTCTCTGTCTCCCTCTCTCTCTGCCCTTCTCCCACTCATGCTGTTTCTCTCAAAAAGATAGATAGACAGATAGATAGATAAAGATCGATAAGAAATTGCTGCCCAAATGTGTGGCAGTCCATTCCATATACAGTAGATGGCCATGGCCATCCAGGAAATTATTTCAGGTGAAGTCATCTGATAAATTTGATGACCTAGTTAAATTCTAGGTACCAGCCACTCACCTTGCCCAGCCTCGTAAGTAATGGCAATTCAACGGTTAGGGAAACCAGTGATGAAATACCTTTGATGATACCGTGCGACTGAACTTTTCAGGACTTTGCTGGACAGTTCAGCACCGGAAGTCGAGCAGCAGGGGTCAGGCACAGGGCGGACCCGAGCACTTCTGATCAGAAAGCAACCTGGGTCCTGGCTCCCTCATTCTGAATCGCTGGAGAAGACCTTCATCAGACCATCCTATACACCTTGATTTTCTCTCTTCACCTCGAATGAAAGCAAATGGCCTTGCCGCGGGCGATACGGGACTAAAATAGCCGAGAGCATTCCAACATTACCACGAACTGGGACCTTTCTACCAAAGGCGTGGGGTGACAATGAGGGCGGAATCCGCTGACTTGATTGGATGTAGAATTTGTTCATCTGAGCTCGGAACGTATGGATGAAATCTGGCAGGAGGTTATTGCCAAATTGTCCGAAGCTCTAAAGAGAACTTGATCCAAATTGCTCTGAAAGGATGGCCCTTTCAAAGCTCCCTGAAACCCGAGGCGCCCCCTCCTCGCTCACACAGGGTGCCATCCTGCAAGGACTGGGACAACAGGGTGTAGGAGCCCTGCCCCTGCCCCCGTTCATCACCCGCCATCGCCTGCGTGATTGGTTAGGGCACAGACACGAGTCTAGGGGGCATTCGCGTGACCAAAGCCAGGTCAGCTGGAGAAGCCCCCTGGATGCTTCCTGTGGGGTGGGAGAGGAAAGACAGCTTTCACGGTGCAGCATGTGGGGCATGGAGGCCGAGAGTTCAGCAGGATTTCCTCCTGGGGGATGGGGACCACGTGGTAGGACAGAGCTCAGGAAGTCCCTGCTGAGAGAACCACACAGGCGTTGAAGCAGCTCTGGGAACTACCACCAGGACGCGTCCCAGGGCTGCTCTGGGACAGCCCTGTGCGCTTACCAGGACTATTAAGTGCTTCTCTTAAGAAAGGATTGAGGGGCGCCTGGGTGGCGCAGTCGGTTAAGTGTCCGACTTCAGCCAGGTCGCGATCTCGCGGTCCGTGAGTTCGAGCCCCGCGTCGGGCTCTGGGCTGATGGCTCAGAGCCTGGAGCCTGTTTCCGATTCTGTGTCTCCCTCTCTCTCTGCCCCTCCCCCGTTCATGCTCTGTCTCTCTCTGTCCCAAAAATAAATAAACATTGAAAAAAAAAATTAAAAAAAAAAAAAAAAGAAAGGATTGAGAAGGTTTTTTTTTTTCTACTGCACTCCCCAAACCTCCTAACTGAATCAAGCCTGCACCAGTAATATGGGCAGGAATCGATGATCGATATTCCATCCCCCGAGAATGCTGGGCTCTAGCCGTTGGGTATTTTTCTCAAATAAGAGAGAAACCAAAAGAAAAGAGAAAGTTAGAAGAGGACAAGAGCTTTGCTTGAAGAAAAAAGGGTGCACCTGTTATGGGCGGGGTCTCGTGGGGCTGGCTCTCAGAGGAGAGATGGGTCCGCAGGGAGCTTCCCCGGAGGTGCCATGGGGGACGGACCTCTGCAGAAAGCGAGGGAGGGCAGAAGCTTCTGGAAGAGGCAGGAGGCTGCTGTGTGGCAAGGACACCGGCCAGGCGTCCCCAGGAGGGTGAGTGGCCTTGGGACAGCGGCTCTCTCCATCCAGGCACCGTTTTTGCAGGAGGCGCTTGTGGAGCATCCAGGGGAGTCATTCCTGCCATCAGTGAGGGGGTCTGGGTGGCCCCTCTCACAGCCCCACAAGAAAAGACGCACTAACCCCACTGGTGGTCAGCTTCCCCGTGTGTCCCCACCCCCCCCAATCTGCTTCTTTTCTACCCAGAGACGCCCTCCCCACGCCCACACCCTGCCTGAGTTGTCTTTGCTGGGACACCTGCCCGGTGACGGTGCGTTGAGGCAGCGGACGGGGGACGATTGTCGTAGCAGCACCTCCGCTCCCTCCAGGGTCCCACTGGACACCACGGGCCGCTCAGGTTTTTTTGCCTTAAAATCCGAGGATCTAAGACTTTCCTTAGGATTCTTTGATTCACTCATTACCTCAAATACCTTCTGTTTCACTTTTTTTTTTTTCTTTTAAAGCTTAAAATTGATTCACAGTCTTTGGCAAAACCATCCTTGCCTTGACGGCTGCAGGTGCACAGAATCAGACGTCGTGCCGCTCAGCAGCGGGCAGGAGTCAGATTTTAAAGCGCCTTTGTAGTTCCGATCGCAATCTGGTACGTGAAGTCGCAAAGGCAATCTGTTCAAGCAAACGACAGGGAAGGAAACACCGGGCATCGCTGCGTCCTTCTTACCGACTCTCAGTCCTAGGACAGCCTCGCCCTCCCCCAGAGGGAAATCGAGCATTCTGTGTGTATGTGCGTTTTCGTGGGCTTTCTTCCCTGGAACCTTCTCCGTGATGGGAGGAAGGCTCTGTGGTCTTGGCCCGCCCACCCAGGGCCTCCCGGATCATTTGGTCCGTCCGCAGCCTCTTTGCAGGGGTGGGGGGTGGAGGGCCGATGGGGGGAAGGTGAAGGTGATGGCCTGGAGGGAGAAAGCACATGCTCTCCTTAGCTCAGGGAGTCCACCCCCCTCTGCAGAGAGAAGCCCTCCCCCACCTCCTCCCCTGGGGTGAGACTCAGGGAAGGGAGGCAGAGCTGGAAAGGTAAGGAACCCAGGGGAATACTTAGCTGCTAATGAGGATGTCGATTCCATCCCCAACATCATGCCGAGGAGCCTGGTGGAGAGCAATGCAGACTGACTCCCTCTCCGTCCGAAACAAACACAAGGCGAACGGACACACAGCAATCATCTGCATTTTCTGCAGGCCCGTATGTGTGCAAAAACGCCCAGATGAAGGTCTGGAATAATCCGGACCCATATACTGATAACAGGTGATATAGGAGTTGGACACTAGATAAGGCTGGGACATATACATAGATCTTCACTGTTTATATTAGATTACAGTTTGACGTTAATTCAATATATTTCATATTTTTAGAATTTTTATATTGAAACCCCTTCCATTAAAATTTCCAATTGCAGGGCGGCTGGGTGGCTCGGTCAGCTAAGCTGTCCGGCTTCGGCTCAGGTCACGATCTCGCAGTTCCTGAGTTCGGGCCCCGCGTCGGGCTCTGTGCTGACAGCTCGGAGCCTGGAGCCTGCTTCGGATTCTGTGTCTCCCTCTCTCTCTGCCCCTCCCCTGCTCATGCTCATGCTCTCTCTCTCTCTCTCTCTCTCAAAAATAAATAAATAAGCTTAAAATAATTAGCAAAACCTGAATCATTGTTTTATCCACGAGGATAGATGATGGGGCCATCAGGCTGGGCGTCTGCACCCGTCTCCCCCAGGGTTATCACCCTACAACTCAGCCAACAAGACACATCAGCCAAGAGAAACCCCTCCTGGAACGGTGGCGCTAAAGTGAATGTGCAGGTCCCGGGACCCAGTTAGTCACCGGGTCAGAGTCACGGGTGCTGCTGGTTGAACGTCCCCAAGCTGTCCCTCTGCCACAGTCTACGGGGGCTCCGTGTATAATTTCGGGCCACGACATAAACATGGGGTCCCATAACGCGCTAGCCAGGGGGATGCTTTACTTTTGCGCATGGCCACCCGCTCTGCTCTGTGCTGAGGTCTCTCTTCCGGAAGTGAGCTGCAAAGGTCGCTCACCGTGGGGCCCTGACGGCAGTGACTTCCGCAGACGATGGAGGAGGAGGGCTGGGGCTAGGACTTAGGTGGAGGGCAGCCTGGGAGCCAGGGGTCCTGTCCTCAGTCCCCCCTGTGTCGGCAGAGGTTGGCATCACCCGGGGAGAGGAGCTCTGTCCTCGGCCTTGACGGACAGGAAGGAGATGTCTGTGGCCGACCCCTTGGAGGTGACTGTCCCTGAGGGCGTCCTGAGGACGAACTGAGACACTCTGTGTCATCTGACCGCACGGAGCTCAGGACGCGGGAGCTCCCTCCCCGCGAGGCTCAGGGCACAGCGCTTAGTGGAGAGCTAAACATCTCCACGGCCCCCTGGGACCTGTTCCTCCCTGGATGCCCCACGGATCATCGGCTCCCATGGTCTTTGCCAGTCTCAGAGCCGAGAGGAAAAGGCACATGAAGGGGAGCGGGTGGCCAAGGGGAATGCGGACTCGGTTCCCACCACTGACCAGGGCCCCGGCTGGCGCCCCATCCCCCACTCCCGCCGCGTTCCTCTCGGCTTCTACGTCCCCTTTAACACTTAATTTATGGATGCAATTAATAGAAACCGATCAAGCGAGGCCCTGCGCACAGTGCCATGTTCAACAACAGATGTTTCCAGTAGTGACTGTGTTAGAATAATAACGACACGGGCAACGACGGCCTGGTCATCAGTACTGGGTTGTGGGCTAACAAGACTGATGGTCTCACCAGAGCACGGCTAACGGACGAGCCTGGAGACGGACACCGGTCGGGCACGTAGTAAATCCTCAGCTAACATCTGTTTACCATTATTAATACTACGATTGCCACGAATTACTGCTCCCATGTGATTTCTAGCCCTCTATCACTGCATCTGCACACGGGGCGGCCGTTGGGGCCAGTCTGCGCTTGGCTGAAAAGAACAGCTTCTTTGCTCTGCACACGTGACTCTTAAACTTTTAAATCTCAGGAACCCTTCACACCCGTAAGAGTTTACCCAGAGACCTAACGTATGTCTGTTTAGGTGGCGTCTCTTCCCATGCCAGGGAATGCAGCCCCATTTAAATCCATCTGGCAAAAAGGCCTTGGCGAGCAGAGCGTTCAGATAAAGACGGGCCTGCCAGCTTGAGAGGTTGTGGCTGGCTTCCGGCCGGAAAGAAAAAGCAAAGCCAAAGTCCTCAGTAGATGCCCCTCAAGAGCCGCGGGCTGGGAGGCAGCAGGCTTGAGTTCCGATTCTGGTTATGTCCTGAACTGCTGTGTGACCCCCGTGGGTAGCTGCCTCTCTGGTCGTGTGCTCGGCTGTGCCACGCGGAGGTCGGCGGAGAAGCATCTCTGTGTCTCCTGCAGCTGAGATGACTCAGCGGCCAATTCTTCCTCATCTGTTAGAAACGTCTGGTATCCACACTGATGCACGGGTGTGAAGGAAGAAGGGCCGATTTGCCAGCTCAAGGGCACCAGAAGGAAGCCAAGGGGTGTGGCTTCACAAAGCCCCGGGGGTGGCTCTTGGTTCAACCACTCCTTCCCGGCTGCGTGACCTTGGGCAAGTCCTCGCCTATTCCCCCTGGGACACCGTGACCCCACTTTCAGCTGAAGTCCCAGCCTGCAGTCCCGCAGAGAGAGGGGTGGCCAGAGGAGTCTGCCAGCTGCAAGTCAAGGTCGGGATCTTTCCTGCTCACTAGAGGCCGTGCCCTGCTGGGAAGACTCCCAGGGCTGTGTGGTCTCAGGTCCCCATCAGCGGGAAGGTGTCCCTTCCTTCACTGAGCAAGGCCACGGTGCCTCCCGGAAGGGCTCTGGATAAGCAAAGACGAGGCTCATGTCCTAGCTCCAGTGCCCCCTGGTTCGACGGCAAGAGGTGGGTGCAGATTCTCCGGATGGAGGCACTGGGTGGGCGTCCACCACTCTGGCTCGCCGTGCCAGGGCTGACGGCTTCAGTCTTCGTTTTGCTTCTGGTTGCGTGTGATCAACAGAACCCATACGCTCTGCCCACCATCAAAGCTGCACGGCGGGAGTTTACATTGTGAACGGAGCCCCACACCATCGACGAGGGTCCCTTCCCCTCCCACTGAACGCACAACAAATATGTCTCCGGGAGCCCCGGACCTTGGACCCGAGATGGACACAATGAGGCAGTAACATCCAAGCTGCCTGACAACTTATTCTTAGCCGCCTGGCTCCTGGTGGTGGGCAAAGGAAGGAAATTCATGCCCAGAAATAGAATAACAGTGTTCTCGGTAGGAATTTTTGCCAAGCATCACTGAGAGAGAGAGACATCGCCTTAAGCCTCCTTTGGATTTCTCTGTGTCTCCTGCTAAATAAAATTCGGATCAATCTGAGAGCTTCTTGGAAGCCCATTGCAGCCCAGAGCCGACAAGGACCCTTTCAGGAGAAGTCAGAGCAGAGACTGTTCTGAGCCCACCGCCTCGTTGGCACCTGGGGGGGTCCTGCCAGCGTCCCCCGTCCCACCCCCACCCGCGACCTGGGGTTGGGGGGCATCTTCCTCTCATTTACCTGCTGTCCCGGGGGCGGGAGGGCCAGACTGACAGCCCCCGGCAAGACGTGCTTACGGAGCTCTTTCAACGGAATGACTTCCCAACACTTAAAAATCAAAACTCTTACCCAAAGGTCTGGACTTCCAGACACATCCGTCTTTAAGTCTGTCTATAGGCGAGCGAAGAAACGGGAAGAAATGTCCGTCCACGTTTTGGTGCGATGAATTTGGACGCCCGGCGGGCTGATGTTTGCTCAAAACCCACCGAGCACAGCTCCTCGGTTTCGAGCTGTAAGATTCGGTGACGCCCACACCCACCGCGTGGGGTCGTGCGGGCCGGACTCTGTGCCTTCTCTGAAACCAGCAGAGCGGAGTCTGGCCTGGTGTCGTGTGTGCCTAAGATGTGTGCCGCTGTGGCTGTTCACTCTGATGGACCCTGGGGACAGGGACACCCGTGGGACACAGACCCTGCCCTCGACGTGCACGAGGACGTACAGTGTGCAGAGTCCCGAATCCGTAATTATCCACGCAGGGACACACGGAGGTGAGGACCCGTGGGGGCACACGACGGCAGGAAGGAGGTGGCCGCACCGAGTCGGGGCCCCCAGAGGACACCGGGATGCCCACAGGCGCAGGGCTTGGGGAGCAGGTGCCAGGCACAGGGAACAGCAGCAGCACAGGGAGAAAACGTGCAGGAACTCAGCCTATCCAGGGACCCGCGTGGGGTCAGGTGTTTTTGGCATACAGGGAGCTCCCCAATTCGTATGTATTGCTCCCCAATTCGTCCACCATGTATTTCAGGTGAAATTCGTCCCGTCTCCAGCCCAGAGGTCGTCGATACACGACCCAGGCAAGACCGAGGCACGTATCCCATTTTTTGGCCACAGAGCCACTGGATCAAGAACGGACACTAGACCCAGTTCCACTCAAGCTTGGGACTCTTGTTGACAGAGTTAGAGAAGAGAAGCTTCATTTTTCTGGCTCAAATATGAAGGGGCAGAAACCCCTGAGCGGCTGGGAGATGTGTACAGGAGGAGTCCATCTAAGAATACACGCAAGACAGAGGGTATCGGAACCAAGCGGCAGAGAGAAACCAAATCCTGGTCAGTTTCTGGTCCAATCTGGCTCGAAGTCATCCGGGACCCTGTTAGCAAAGTGAGCCAATACCTTCTCTTCAGGGGTTCCAGCAAGGGAGACCCAGGCTTCTGTGACTTGCAAACAGGCAAACAAAATGCCCAAAAATAACTAATGAGAGAATTCGAGTTATCACCGCCAGACCCCACTAGCTACCACGCCTGTCCAAGCGCCATCCATCTGAAGGATGGTCTTCTTAGCTCAATGAGGGCAGTTCGATCCTGTCTCTCGAGAGCATTGATTGATTCTAAGAAATACGTTCCTTCTGTTACACCTCGGAAGACTCAAACTTGACGAAAACTTGGCCACAGAGCCCTCTCATAGCTGCCAAACGCTAACCCTGGAAATGCAGCGGATATCTCAAAGCTGACGGTTTTCCCCAGGGGTGCCACGGGGCTCTGTGTGGTTGCCGCGGATCACATCCAGCTGAAGACACTCGGCCTGGTGCACCGGCCGACCCAGGGGGTTCAGGGGACCTCAGTGAAGGGACCAGCAGCACAATCATTCATCAAATTAAGACCACAAGTCCACGAGCATGAGCTGACTAGGAAGACAGACGCTCAAAGATGACAATACATAGCCACGCCCTGTCACACGATTTTCCGTCCCGTGAAGACTTCCAAAGACACTTGACCAAAATCGCAGAAGGTGTCTCCCTGGGGGAACGGTACTTTTACCGTTTGGAAAAGTGCGCGGCAGGCTGATTTCTCTGATGGGTGAGTAGTAGGCGTGGCCTTTCGCTACCAGCTCGTAAGAACCTCCCCCAGCGCCCAGGGGTTAAGCCCCCAGGCCCTGGTGTCAGCCAGTTACACCGGAAGTCCGGCTGTCACACTCCCCAGCCGGGTGACCTTCAGGGAGATATCTAACCCCTCTGTGCCTCCATTACCGTGTCTACACAGCGTGAGTGGTAGTATTACGTACGCTGAGGGCTTGCTGTGAGGATTAAACACGTCAGCACTCGGGATGTGCTTTGTTGAAAGAGTACCTGTCCCTTGGGGCACCTGGGTGGCGCAGTCGGTTAAGCGTCCGACTTCAGCCAGGTCACGATCTCGCGGTCCGGGAGTTCGAGCCCCGCGTCGGGCTCTGGGCTGATGGCTCAGAGCCTGGAGCCTGTTTCCGATTCTGTGTCTCCCTCTCTCTCTGCCCCTCCCCCGTTCATGCTCTGTCTCTCTCTGTCCCAAAAATAAATAAACGTTGAAAAAAAAAAAAAATGAAAAGAGTACCTGTCCCATGAGAGCCCCGTGAATGTTGGCCACTAATATGCATTAACCACCACGTAAGCGCCTACTCATGGAAGCTGCTTCTGGTGCATCTTGGTGTGTTCTACGGCTCTGTACGTTTCCCTCCACGTTGCGCACGCACAGCAAGGGCTCCTAGAATAACAGCATTCCACATGAACGGAAGAAGGCCTCCAATCATTGGAACTAAGGACTCAAGTTCAAGGCGGCACCCAACGTCCATCCCTTTGACCCAAGCCCACCCACGTCTCTTTGAGGAGCTTCCCTGACAAGACGTTCACTCGCGACAGTCCAACAAACTGGATGGCATCCTTGAAACAGCTTTCTCCATCTCTGAATCACTGTCTCATTTCTTCATTCACACGTTCAACCAACATTCCTTGGGGACCATATGTGCACCAGACCCTGGGCTGGCACATGGGACACATCATGAGTAAAGGGTCCTTCGGTCAACTACAGGTTCAGCTGCGTAGATATAAAGATACAGATGCCGATGCCATATAGATATAGATACAATATTTGCTGAAATAATGCACCTCTAGCACTGTGTGACCCCTTTATAAACATTATTTTATTTTACCTTCCCCCCAGATCCCTCCCTGGAATGGTTTCATACACCATTTTAACCGTTTAATAATAATCCAAGTATCTATGCTCAGAATAAGTGTAGATTTCCTTCATAACACTTCCATCAGAAGATACAAAGGAGAAAAGAATATGACAGAGAGAGAAAAATTGAACATATTTTCAGCTTCTCCCTGATCTTATTTATTTGTGATTCTATCGACACCACCTGCAAATCTAACCCTGGCCATACATTGCCGCAGGAAATTTGCCCACGCCCCAAATGCAAGAAATTAAGGAGAAAAATAAACAAACACACCAACTGTTTTACGGGGGGAGCCTTCTAAAAGCCAAGGTGTCCTTGAAAGGATTTTCAGGGATTACCTTGATTATCGGCAAGTTTGCCTTACCTTCTGGTATTAAAACAAATCTTTCCACTATACAATTATCGTCTCATTGTATGGGTCAGGACGCTGGGCTCAGAGATGTTAAGCAGCTTGTCCAAGGTCAAGTAGAGAGGAAGGTGGAGTTGGGATTTGAGCGGACATCGTCGGACTGAAATCTTGACCAGAGGATTCCCTGCTTCTGAGTCCTTTGTCTTTCGACTGAGCTAGAACGGCTTCCTTTTGATTTCCACTCTGGGGACTTAAAGGGCACAGATGTGCTCTGTCTCCCGAACGGTGGCCCCTGGAAGGCTTAGAGAGAGCTGTCCTGTGTCCCTCTTCACCCCACCCCTGTCCCTTTTCCTTCTCACCAGGCCCCACGCTCACACGGGCTCCGACCACCCCTCTGTCACCAACACCAGGTACCTCCCCCCCCCGCCGCCAACACCCTTGAGCAGAATACAGTCCAGCGTCCAGTGCTGCCCCCCCCCCCCCCCCCCCCCCCCCCCGCCTAGAAAGACACAAGATTCCGGTCAGGGTGACTGAGTGAGATCAGCATTTGTGGCTGACTTTTTATAGAATCCAGGGCAGGAGAAATACCTCACTTTCCCCCGAAATGTGCTTTCAGAAAACCAGCAGCAAGAGGGCGATGAGAAATGACAAATGCCCCGCCAGCCTCCGTGGGGGAACGAGACGGGGGAGGGGGAGGGTGGGGCCTGCATCTGTCTACACATGGCTTGGACCCAGCAGCCCCAGAGGACGCTGACGGGCAGAAGTAAGGACCCAGGGTGGCCCAAACGCGTCGTTGCCCAAGAGGAGCTGGGAATCCAGATTTCAAGGTGAAAAGGGCAGTTTGGACACGGTGGTAGAGTTGATTCCATTTTAAAATTGCCGAACACACATACACGCACCCTGTCTGGGTTAGACCTGGCCTGTGGTCAGCACACGTGTGACCTCTAGCCCGGGGTCGTGCACTGGCTATTGCCCACGAAGATCAAGTCTGCCTTCACAACAATCTCCTCAAACAGTTGACTCACTGGGTCTCATCACCACTCGGAAAAATGTCAAGGTTTTTTCACACTGACGTTGCTGTTAAGCTGTGTCTCCCAAAGTCTGTGCTAGTGAGTGGCTCGGTCGGCTGAGCGTCCGACTTTGGCTCAGGTCATGATCTCACGGTTCGTGGGTTCGAGCCCCGTGTCGGACTCTGTGCTGAGAGCTCAGAGCCTGGAGCCTGCTTCAGATTCTGTGTCTCCCTCTCTCTCTGCCCCTCCCCTGCTGGGGCTCTCTCTCTCTCTCTCAAAAATAAAATAAAACATGAAAATCAATCAATCAATAAACACAAAAGTAGGGCTTTTCTTCACGCTGTTAGATCAGGTCAAGTTTCCAGTGTCTGAACATCACTGCATTCTTCCAGATTCCAGACTCCGCGACGGCCCCCAGTGCCCCGCACACCCCACCTTGGTCCCAGGTCTGAGATCAAAAGTCAAGTTTGCTTTCAGGGTATCGCAGTGGACCTTTTCCCAAATGCACGCTTTCTCCCTGCAGCTGAAACCTCACTGCACAGCGTTTGCCCCATGGGCAATCTTCTGTTGCAGAATTTCTAGAAGACCCTGGCAATCCCCACAAGACTGTTCCCTGGGAATGGCCGGCCTTCCCTGCACTTGCACAGGACTGAAAATACCACGGACCGGCGGAGGCGGGGGGACTTCTCCGCACGGTGATGAAAAGCGTCTGCTGTTAGAGAGGCCCCTGGAACACACCGCGTCGGCGGGAGGACAGCACAACTCTGTGGACACGGCCAGTCCCCTAGAGGTAGTGGCGAAACGCATCCCCAGGACTGGCACCACGGCCTGGAAAATGCCATACCGCTGATTAATTAAACCTTCTTGGTTGCTACGGGCCCCAAGGTTTGGAACAGAAGCTGGCACAGCCCACGGAGGGGATGAGGCAGCTGACTTTGGTGACTTCACTATGTTCCTCTGAAGGTCAGGCTGTACTTTTCTGGCAAGAAAGTCCCGTCTCCACGCAGCTGCGGGAGTGGCCACGGAGCACATCACTCCCGTTTTCCCAACTGGTTTGTCTGTCAAGTCGGGACAGAGGGTCTGTTGAACACGCTCCCATGACTACAGTGCGGAAATTGGAGCCCAGCCGTCCAGGGGCTTGGCCTTGGCCTCCGGAGGGTGGAGTCCTACGGGGCAGGAGCCTGGGGACCCCATCCTGGGGAGGCCCTCGGGAGGGGGCACAGGTTTGGGGCGCCGCACAGGTGAGCCGTTTGCTTGGGCCCTGGCGGCCTTAGGACACTGGTATAGCCTGTCTCCAAACTCTGCGATTTCTGTCACCCTTCAGTGCAAATGACGTGGGAGTGATAAGCAACGTGGATTGTCAAAGGCGACAGAGGGAAATGAATCATCAGCCCTCTTGTCGTTGCCGTTCTGGAACAGACGGGTGGCGGTGCGGAGTTTTCTAGACTCTGAATAGCCAAGGCTTCGGTTGGTCGGATCAAACATGCCCAGGGGGGCAGGGCTGTGGGCACAGGCTTTAAGCAACACCCTCTCCTGTCTCCAGGGAGGAGTCATGTTCCAACACCAGGACTGGGCCGCCCCCAACTTGGGTTCCGTAGGGTTCATTTGTAAATATGCCTTACACAAATCTCATTGCTTCTTTACCCAAGGCATCTCTGACTTAAGGCACAGGCTCCATCAAAGGCTCGTGTACAATCAGCCCCTCCCAGACCCGTTCTCTCTGCTGCCAGAAAACGCACTGCGTGTGAGGTCCTGAAGCCTGAGCCCCAGTTTCCTTCAACCTGTAAGCAGAGCCAGTGGAACGTCAGGAAAGACGGCTCGCTCAGCATTATGGTTTTCTCTAAGATGAATGGGCCCCGGGGGTGCCCTTAGCGACTTAGGAGAGAAAAGACCTTCTGAGCCTTTGAGCCTTTTTTCCACCAAGCGTCTGCAGCACAGGAAGTGGCCAACCAGTGTGCCCAGGGTAGGCAGGAACTCTAAATCTGATGACCCAGGGAGAGAGCTCCGCAAGGAATCGGAGGGGCCGGTGCCTGGCTGAATGCGCGGTCTCGAACGATGGGACCGGCAGAGAGACCCCACCGCCGACTCCTCACACTGTGAGCCGGGACGTGATGCTCACGTTCGGTGGCACCTAACATGCGGTCACCAGTCATCCAATTTAATGCAAGTTAAAAAAAAAAAAAAAAAGTACCTCAAGGTCAAGGTTCTCTTGTCATGCAGTGAGGCTAGAATTGACCTCCCAGTTTAAAAAGTGAATCACTTAGAGAAAATACACTGGGAAATCGTGTACGACGTGGGGAGTTGGCACGATTTGAGAAGGTATTTGGAGACAGAGACAGGGACAGAGAAATATTTCTGCTCCAGATGCCGGGAGTCCCCACTCCGGGAGGGAAACAGCGCACCTGCATGGCCCCTCCAGGTCCAGCCAGGCCCCCACTCCTCAGTGTGGTGACCCTGGCGCCAGCCCCCGGGACCCTGGGACAGGGGGAGGGGCCCCCCAGAGGCCCGGCCCCTTGGGAGGCCCAGCGGAGAGGCCCCTAGTACCTTAATGACGTCTTCATCCGCAGACCTGCACTCCACAGCCGCGGACACGTCCACCACGGAGCCGTCCTCCTGAATGGCCACGACCTTGACGGGAACCGAGACGGCCTTCCCGGTGAGGACGGCCGTGTTCAGCACCTCCGTGTCCTGCGCGGGAGAGCAGAGGGCGCAGGTCACACACAGGGGAGCCCGTGAGCAGGCCACTGCCACCGTCCCTCTCCCCCTGCCATTGAGACTCTGTCTGCCTGGACCCAGTCCGGAGGCCCTGCGGCTCGGCAGTTCTGGGAGGCCGGGGACGGTGCATCCCAGGCTGAGCTCCCGGAGCCTGACAGCCGCACTCCCTCCTCCGCCCCCAGGGACAGGGGCATGGTCACCCCTCCCAGGACCCTTCCTGCCACCAGCCCCCTCGCTCCAGCCTGCGGCCGGGTTCCCACACCACACGGGGTGCTCTCCAGCAGTCCCCAGATCTCCCCTCCAGGGTCACTCGGTGGGCGGCCGCCTGTCCTCCCAGCTCATCAACACCGTGAACGCGGCCCTCGCTGTAGTTTCCAATTAAGACCGGTAACTGGGGCGCCTGGCGGTTCAGCCGGTTAAGCGGCCAGTGTTGGCTCGGGTCACGATCTCACAGCCTCACATCGGGCTCTGTGCTGTCAGCGTAGAGCCCGCTTTGGATCCTCTCTCTCCCTCTCTGCTCCTCCCCCACTAGCTCACTCAAACGCACTCTCTCTCTTTCTCAAAAAGAAACATTTAGAAAAAAGATTCTTTACAAAAAAGAAGAAGAAGGAGGAGGAGGAGGAGGAAGAAGGAGGAGGAGGAGGAAAGTAACCACACACAGAACAAGGAGAACCGGTCGCGGAAAAGCAACCTCTGCCTTCCGGAGCCGACCGCCAGGCCCCTTCCTCCCCCAGGCCTCCCAGTCACCAGGGTCCCCTCCAAGCCCAGGGATCCGCGGGCGCCACGGCAGTGTCTGTCTTCCTCTGCTGATCCCCGGGGTCCCGCGGGGGCCACCTTCGGGACTTCTCCCCCGCCTGCCACATTCTTGCTGCCCCCACGACCACCGCCACGGACACCCTGTCCTGCCGCGCGGACAGCCACCACGGCTGCCCACCCACCTCCCGTGTCCACGCCCCCCACGACAGTTGAAGAGCATCCTTTGTATCGCAACGGAACTCGCAGCGTTTCTCCCCTAGGTTGCAACTCTTGGAAAGCCTCCTGCCGTTTGTTCTTAAGATTAAGTCCACACTCGCGGCCTGCGGCCATCTGACCCTGACCCCGCCTCCGGCTCTCTCGCCACCCCCCCACTGTCCCTCCCACGGGAGCCTCCAGACCTCTCCCCAGTCCTCACCCTCACCCCTGCTCGCAGCCACGCAGAGCCCTCACCACACCCGTGCGTCTCAGCCTCCACACCCGCTTCTTGGGGGGAGCGGGGCTCCTCTGCCCGCCACGGTGTGGACGGCGCGCCCAGTCTGCCCTGCGGGAACCCACCCCCGATGCTCACCCTGTGTTCATCTGGTGCTTGTGTTTCCATGTCTAACTACTCATCAGACCGTAGACTCCCCAGGTCTCGGCCCCCTTTGTTCTGACCTCATCACATCCCCGGAACCGGGGACGGAACCTGGTGCGTGGGAAACTGTGCGGGGTGAGGTCTCGCGCACGGGCTCCGGGACTGCACGGTCTGGCTTTGGGCCTGGCTCGGCCCCCGTGTGAGCGGATCCCAAGTCCCAGAAGGTCCGACTCAAGTGAAAGACCCATCGCGGGTTTGACTTCACCTGTCGCACGACCGGAGTCTGGAGGCTCCGGCTGCCGACCCTGGTCCAGTGACCCCGCGAGGCCAGGGCCACTTCTCCGCTGTTCTCCCGGCCACTCCCTCAAGCGAGCCAGACGGCGCCTGTCACACCGGCCATCTGTCCGCTGTCTCAGCAGGGGGAGGCAGGCTGGGGGAAGAGTGCACCCGCTCGTCCTCGCCGGCAAGTCCAAGGCTTGTCCCACGGGGAGCCACCTGCAGAGGCGGCTGGCAGAGAGGGCGTCCCTAGTGAAGCCGGCGGTGGAGTGCGGGCGTGCAAACGGCTTTCACAGTCCGTTCCCGGGTCCGCCACAAGGCACTTCCCTCCCCCCGCGCCCCAGTTCCCTGATGTGGGACACGGGGAGAACAAAAGTACCCACCGCGTGGTGACCTCGTGAAGGCTTAACGAGACTCCCTACGTACAGAGCTCAGAACGGAATTGGCGGAAAATGAACAAGGGCTGCATCCATGCAGCTACTGCAGCAGATGCTATGAAAGGTTTGCTCCAGGAATGAAGTAAAGAGCCACCAGGCAGGTCCACAAAGGGACTCTGGGAAAGACGCTCCTTCCACACTCGTCCGAAGAGTGAAAGTCAACTAGAGAAGCTGGTGGAAGCCGGGCAAAATGCCGCTCAGCAGCGAGGTCCCCCGAAAGACACGGTCAGCTCCACCAGACTCTACCCAACGGATAATTGCTTCAGTGATCGCCTTCTAGCTTTGACTGTTCCCGGAGGGCACTAAGTGGGTCCCCAGTTAGCTTTCTCAGTCAGCCCTCACTGTCCCCAGACACAGAACGGGGAAGAGATCATCCAACATCAATAGTAGAAGCAGCAGGTGTTATATATACTGACGACCGGCCAGCCCCGGGCCAAGTGGCTTATACAGTAAAACCTTGGATTGCGAGAAGGTCGTTCTACGAGTGTCCCACAAGACGAGCAAACATTTCTAATAGACTTTAACTTGATGAACAAGCAATGTCTTGTAATACAAGTCGTAGGTGACGCCGAATGTCACATGATCACAACTGAGCCAATGGTTTTTGAAATTCGCTTGGATATATGAGTGCTTTGGATCACAAGCATGTTTCTGGAACAGATTATCCTCGCAAACCAAGGTTTTACTGCACTTAATTTCTCTGCTGATCCTCTCAAGAATACTACAAATAACCATTATAGTTATTACTTCCATTTTGCAGATGATTGCTTTTCATGGATATGAAACCTCCAAATAAAAGCAACTTCTCTACAAAATACAATTTCGGAATAAGAATTTGAAAGCAATGTCAATTGAATCTGGAAAAGCCAAATAATTAACTTCTTAAAAATATGCATTCTCTCCTCTGGATTCATTCATTCATTTGTTCATTGGCTCATTCATTCTTTAGTAGTTACCGTGATAAAAGAGATTTTCAACTTTTCATGTTAGGGAAGTTATACTTTAACATTTACCAAGGTCAAGAGGAAGCCTCAAAATCTCAAAGCTGGGGCTCTATTTCTGCCCCAAGCACACATTGTAGGTCTAATTTGTTTTTTTTAATGGGAGCATTCCAAATATAAAGATAAGGAAAAAAAAACCCTCCCTGGTTCCCATAAGATTAAAGTCATACAGCCTCGCACATACTAAAATCAAAAGATAAGGTCTATAACTTTCTGGAATGTCCTTCATTATGATGACTTGCACCTCATATATGGGTAAAAACCATATATCACCCTGCACCAAATGTTCCTTCCCCAGACTAGTCTATTTTTGGGAAGATTGTAGATCCCGGACAGCTGTCTTAACTTGGGCTCAAATAAAACTGTTTTCCTTTCTCTTTGAAATTTCAGGGGTGCCTAGGTGGCTCAGACAGTTAAGCATCTGACTTCGGCTCGGGTCGTGATCTGAAGGTTCATGGGTTCAAGCCCCGAGTTGGGCTCTGTGCTGTCATCGCAGAGCCTGCTTGAGATTCTCTCTCTCTGTCTCTCTCTCTGCCCCTCCCCTGGTCGTGCTGTCTCTCTCAAAAATAAATAAACATTAAAAAAAATTTTTAATAAAATTTTCAGAAAGGTTTGTTCATTTTGTGCGGACCAAACGCCCACACTTTCTGTGAATTTGTGAATGCCCTTTTGGAGACAAACCCAAGAGTGTATAAGACGCAGCCCAGGTCTCCAAGAATTCCATCCTTACTGGGGAGAGGAAATCTATACACGGGTGTATTTAAGGAGTGCAGCATGAATAAAAAATAATTGTAGGAATGGATATTGTAACTTACCAAATGCAGGATAAAATGTGGATGGAGGAATAATCACACTGTCTACAGAGACAACGTGGGACCCTGTTTCCACAATAAAGGGCCGAATTCAACTTCTTTGCAAACACAGGAGCCTGGGGTGAAATCTGAAACCCGCCCAGCTTGGGGGGCGGGAGAGAGGCCGGAAGGAGCAGAGCCCCAGGCGGCAGGTGCAACGAACAAGCAAGAGAACCTGACTCCAGGCTCTTCTTGGGCGGGAGCGCTGTCTGCCCCCCTCCCCCGCCCGCCTGCATCCTGGGGTTCACGGAGAGGCCTCAGCGGGCGTCACCGCAGAGTTCACAGGGTCTCAGCGCCACACGCCTCTCAAGGCCGCCATCTGGAAGCCCGCTCCCACCGTGGAACGGCAGGCAGAGCCCCATCCCGGGGACAGGAGCCGGAGGGGCCTCCCACAGCCCCGGGGTCAGCCAAGGGTCAGCCGGGGTCATGTCCTGTGGCCTGCTTTCCTCCCTCCAACACAACACAGTCATCCAATTGCGAACATTGCTTGTTAAGTTTTGTGTGCACACTGGAAAATTACCAGATTTCCCCGCCCAGCATTGATTGTGCCCACCCTGCATGTCTCCTCCTCCTCTCAATAGCAAGCCGACCCACAGTTACAGTTTCCATGTGGGTGCACACACCCCTGCTACAGGTACGTGCACCTGGGGTGGTGCTGACACTTTGGGCCCGTGACACAGGTGGGCCCGTGACCCCAACCTGGCCAATTCATTCCCTTGAATAACTGCTTCAAGTGAAATTCAAGGGCGGCAGAGCCAGATTCCTGAAAATAATGGCAGGGTTCCTGGGTCAAGCTGTTCCTGAAGCCCGTCATCCCTGGAAATTTTAGCTACAGAAACTGCTTTCTTAGTGCAAATTGGTTTTTGCTTTTTACATGTTTTGTTTTGTTCTGTTTTGACACTTGTGCCTGAAAGCGTTCTTATTAATACAGAATGAGCCCGGGCAAACCCCTGCCAGCACTAGGGGAACAGAATAGACTAATACTGGTCTCTGCTCACTAGATGCTCGCTGCCTTCCTAGAGGGCCTGCAGTGATATTCCCAGGCACAGTTTCAAAGGGAGGTGACTAGGTTATAAGCCAAAATGAAAGAAAATCACAACTGATCCAGGCTTATGCTTTTCTTGCAAATTTCTTTGCAGCTGTGTTCACCTGTGCCTAGTTTTTCACGAGCGACTCGGACGTTTACACCCATTTTTCCAAACAGCCTCTCAAGAATCCCAAAGGGTTTCCCAGCCCACTTTTGGCACGACAATAAAACTCTTGCTCCATTTAAATATTTCCCCCAAATCATCCCGTAATGCCAGAGACTTCAAATAATTCACCATCTACCACAAGACAAGGCTTCCGTCTGTCTTTGTGCTGTTCAGATAGACGGTCACCATTTCTTAAATAACACTGTTGCCACTGTTGATGTCTCAGCCGTGGAGACCATTGAAACTAAGCAGGATCTCAGAGCTGGAAAGAAATGCCAGAATATGTTGGTTCCACACCTGCCTCCAGGAAGGGAAGGGAGCCATGATTCCTTCTCCCCTGTGTAGATATTGACGCTCCGGTGGGTTTGATGATGGAAACAAAGGCAAGAGAAATGTAGCATGAATTAAATCTCCTTACAGCCTGCGGCCCCCTGATAGACACCTGAAACGTGTAGTATGTGACCTTGCTCAAGGAACTCACGGCTGCCTTGATGCCTTAATGTTTTTGTGTGACTAAAGACTAAAAGTAACCATATCTTAACAGCAGCAAGCCCCTCAAGGTCCCCAAATCCCTGCTTTCAAATTCCTTAGAGACTTACGCTCTCCCTAACCCCCGCTCGCTTAAGAGTATGTCGTCAGTCTTGTCCCAACCCTAGTGCAGTGCTCCCTGCCCACGGGTCCTGTCCCCGTGCTTTAATAAAATCGCCCTTTTGTACCAACGACGTCTACAGAATTCTTGCTTGGCCCTTGGCTCAAGATCCCCCCCAGGTTCATCGAACTCCCTACAGCCAACACAAGGTTAACGGAGAGTACGGACACTCCGTGCACTGACGAAATCTGGCTGTGACAGAAGGGCGCATCTGGCATTTGCCGGGAGTCATTGTAAGGAGACGCCAGCCCACAGACTCTCCGCTGACAAATTAATCGACGATGTTGGTTCCATCTCCACGTTCCTCTTACACAGAGCTCGGGATACGTGGACATTCTAGATGGTCACGAAAATGGACAGCCTGGCACTTCACCTCCCGGGGATTTACTTAGAAAATGTCACCCGGGAAGCCTGGAAAGGATATTCGCTGGAGCACTGGTTCTAACAGGGAGATGTTGGAAACAACCTCTAAATGTCCTTGAGCAGGTGTGTGTGAGCACGTGCACGCACGTGTGTGCACCCCTGAGTGTGCAAGTGCCCGTGTGTGTGTGAACACATGAGGGCATGTGTGTGTGTGTGTGTGTGCGTGTGCACGCGTGTGTTAGGACGTTAAACAGCAGGTGGAAACATAGTGATATTGGACCATGTATTTGGGTCAGTTGGTCAAGAGCAGGTTGGCATCCAGCTCCTGGCTTCTGTGACCATAGGAAGGTCACTTTGTCTCTTGTGCCACCTCCGCTGTTAAATAAGACATTTTTCAAAGGGTTTCTGGGGATCCAAGAGGGGAACGGGCTGGGCACGTGCACCTGCTCTCCGGGGCACGTGGTCGGATTGCCCTCCTGTCCCCTCTGGATGCGTATGTTTGGCCAACACACTGAGCTCAGCGAGGACTCATTCCTAAGCAGAAGCTGAAAGAGAACAAAAACCCTTGCTCTCCTGTCTGTGCCACGGGGGCAGTGGCTGCTGCGGCGGCCCAGGTCCCGGGGTGAGGACGGGGCCCAGTAAAGCACCAGCCAATCCATGTCGGCTGCGGCCAGGGAGCAAGAACGAGCCTCCGCTGTTCCAGCTGTTGAAGTCCGGGATCCCAGATAACACCTGCCCGTGTTACTCTGACTCCGTGATCTCAGCCTCAAGGCAAAAACAAAAAACAAAACCCAAAACAGATATTAGTTAAATCCCATTAGGAGGGCTCTGTCGCAGATGGGAATCAGCAGGTCCAAAATCGGGTTTCTGTGTTCCGGGGTCGAACGAGTCCCCCCGCGCACAGAGCGACGGAGGAGATCAGGGTTTCTGGCTGGTGGAGAAGCGGAGCTCGGAGAGGACCCGAGGCCGTGGGCACCCACCCCCGGTGCAGGATCGTCGCTTCTGTAGAATGAGAGAGACAGCGAGACACAGACAGACAGACGGAAAGGAAAACACACCCTCTCTCTCTCTCTTTTTTTTTTGCATTTTTGCATTTAATTTTTTAACGTGATTTGAGGTGTAATTGTTATGCATGTTTTTGAACAACAGAGAAAGTCCCCCATGCAGGCAGGTAGGAAGGCAGAGAAGGGTGAAGCCTGGAGATGTAGAAAAGTGGAGAGAAAGACAGTCATGGAGACGAGAGAAAGAGAATCAGAGAGAGAGAGACACACAGTACCTACGAGGGGAAATTTTGGTCTGCGTCCCCTGCCTTCTGATGTCCTTTGCTCCTTCTGATTCAGCGGGGTCCACGTATAGACTCACATTGCAGCAAATAATAATTACGGAAGTATCTCTCTAACTCCCCTCTTGGACCTTACTGCTACCCCTTTGACAAAGCTCCGCTTAATTACAACGGTTACTCTGTTGTGTGAAATAAATCTCCTTATACATCTTGGGCTAAATTAAAATTTAATCAAACATGGGCTTGCCACAGATTCAGCAAGCAAATGACAGCTGCTCCGTGAAAACCCAAACCCGATTAGATGCACCACTGAGAGAAGCCCTCCCGAGGAAAAAGCGTAGACCTACTGAAATTCCAGTCCACAGTAATGACTTTATTTAAATATGAATAAACCCTTCTGTGCGGTGTTTTGGGGGGGGGACTGGGGCGGGCAGGGGAGCCTTGGCTGCGGGCTCTGGCGGGTCCCAGTCCTTCGGTGGGGCCCACGGATGGGCAGAGAAAATGGGAAAACGGGGCAGGAGCAACCAGACGACAAGGACAGACAAACACGGGGAGGGACGGGGAGGAAATGTTGTGGGTATAAAGAGTTACAGAGAACACGCAGGCGTAAATGAAGTCTGAGAAGAGAACGGCTGTGTGACAAAGGGAAGAAACGCACCAGGGTGGAGACGCCGAGGGACAAGCAAACAGAACAAGGCGGGGGGCTGTGAGTCAAGGGCCTGAAGGCAGCCAGAGAGAGATCGGCAGACGGAAATACCAACACAGGCAGCGAGAAAGACAGAACAAAGAGACAGACAGACACATCTTGCAGCTCCCCAAGTCAGGGGCTCTCCGCTCCCAACAAAGTGAACAGGCTCACAGGTGCCTCCAGGGCAGGGACGCGGTGTCGTCAGGGCACCTGTGACCATCCAGCTGAGGCTGACCACGCTCCGGCCCATCACTGTGACATAATCGCAAAGCCAGCACACCAGGGAGAGCTTCCTTCAAAGTGCGCAGCACGGCAAGGTCACCTCTGGGCGTGACCTTCCAGGTGGCCACAGGCACCACGCGGAACAAGATGCGTGCCCCCCCTCCCCCCGGTGCAAGAGGCCCCGGAAAGGCAACCCCAAGGATTAGAAAGAGCAGCGGAGGGCTTACAAGGTAGAGGCACCGTTCACACTTGCATAATCTATTTATGGAAGGCCCACAACAACCTTAGGAGGAGATGCTCTTGGTGTATCCCACATTACAAGTGAGGGTATGAAGACAGACAGCTTGTCCAAGGTCAAGTGGTGAGATGCTAGACCTGGGTCTCGAGTCCGGGAGATCATGCTCTGAAACACCACCCTACTGGGGCGCCTGGGTGGCGCAGTCGGTTAAGCGTCCGACTTCAGCCAGGTCACGATCTCGCGGCCCGTGAGTTCGAGCCCCGCGTCGGGCTCTGGGCTGATGGCTCGGAGCCTGGAGCCTGTTTCCGATTCTGTGTCTCCCTCTCTCTGCCCCTCCCCCGTTCATGCTCTGTCTCTCTCTGTCCCAAAAATAAATAAACGTTGAAAAAAAAAATTAAAAAAAAAAAAAACACCACCCTACTTGGCTTATCAATATAATAACATGCTAGCGATGCCTAAAACCCATTCTATACCTCATCTTTGCAGTCGCTGCGGCAGGCACTTTGCACGCACCGTCCCGTTAATCTGCAGAGAGGGAGCCTTTCTTGACTCCTTGCTTCCCGCCATTATTTTTACGCATAACTCACGCTATCTTTTTGCCCACTTAAAGCCATCTCAAAATTATTTATTCAGTTATTTGTTTACGATCTGTCTTATCCAAGTAAAATAAATCCGCAGCTCTCTGCTTTCCCATGAAGCCAGTCCATGAGGGATTCACTGCTCCCAGAATTTCCCTATCCCCCGTGGGTAAAAAACCAGACAAAATATACGATATACCTGTGTTCAGATACTGCAACCGTGGGTAGCACAAGACCGTGCTCCTTGAGAGAAAGGGACAGCACAATGTGAGTCTTACAGTTGTCACAGCTGGGTGTCTGCAGGCATTTTCCAGGCAGCAGCCAGGGGAGGAAGAAACCATCCAGGAGTCAGGCTGACCCAAGGGACAGGGAGTAAAGGTGAAGGTAGTTAAGGCAACTGGGCTGGAAGGAAAGTGTCCTGAGAAAGATCGGCCTCCTTTCTTCTCGGGCTGTGTGCCGTCTGTGTGTGCACAGGTCGAAGTTCCCAAGGCCAAGAAAAGCATCACCAAAAGCCATAAATTGAACCGCTTCCCTGACTCACACATGACTAGGTACAGTCCACATTCCCACCAGCCAGATGGAGGGACCATATCATACTCTGCATTGGATACAGTTGTCAGATGGGTCCTCCCTTTAAAATTGCACTGAATTAGGGGTTCCTGGGTGGCTCAGTCGGTTAGGTGTCCAACCTTGGCTCAGGTCATGATCTCACGGTTCATGGGTTTGAGCCCCGAGTCCGGCTCTGTTCTGTGCTAACAGCTTAGAGCCTGGAACCTGCTTCAGATTCTGTGTCTCCCTCTCTCTCTGCCCCTCCCTCACTCAGGCTCTGTCTCTCTCTCTGTCTCTCTGTCTCTCTCTCTCTCTCTCTCAAAAAAAGAAATAGATACACACTTTTAAAAATCTAAAATTTGACTAAATTAGCCCTAGAGCAGAGACTACTCTGCACCTGCCCTAATGAAGCTTAAAAACAAGTCTCAAAAGAGTCAAATGATCTTCAAGAAACTTAACATCATGGAAGAAAAGAGTCCAATCTTGGTAAAAGAAATACAATGGATCTATGTCTCAAAAATGCAAAATGCACATTGTCCATTAGCCAATAAAAAAATTACCAAGCATAATAAAAAGCATAAAAATATGACCCATAGCCAGAAGAGAAAATCAACCAATAGAAACAGATCCACGGATGATGGAGATAATTGACTTAGCAAACACGGACCTTAAAATAGTTACTATTAATGTCAACTATATGCTGTAGAATATAAAGGAAAGCATGGATATGACAAGGTGAGACATAAAAGGTATAATAAAAGACTCAAATGGAAATTCAAGAGATGGAAAATACAGTATTTGAATTGAAAAATGCACCAGATGGGATTAACAGCAGATTATACACTTCAAGGGAAAATAATATGAAGACATCGCAACAGAGAAATATTCAGAATGAATATTCCAATCTGCTGTTGTAGCTTGAAAGCAGCTGCTGTTAATACACAAACAAATAGGCGTGGGTTTGTTCCAATAAAACTTTATTTACAACACCAGGCAGCGGGCCAGATTTGGCCTGACGTCATGGTTTGCCAACCCCCGCTCTCGATGATCGCCTTACCAAGCTCATCAAAACCGCTTCTCAAAGCGCTCCCGTCTCAGTCAGTTGCAGCCCGGTCCTCTCTGTTTTTCTAGATAAAAATCTCGGCGTCCTCATTTTCTCATACGCAATTTGAAAGTCAAAATCAAACCTTCTCAGATCTTCCTTCCGGACTACGGCCACTTTGTACCGATGCCCCCTGGAGAACTCGATCTTCGGCTGAAGCTGCCATTAGCTCTTGGCTCAATGACAGCCATACTTCCCCAAGTAGCCCTGATTTCTGGTCTCATTCCTCATCAGTCTTTGCAGCGGTCACAACAAACCTGCTGAAATGTCTAAGGGAACTTGCTTTTCTCAACTCCCATCTCACTTATCCACAATGTGTGATTCTGGATGAAGCCTTTATAAAAAGGGCCTCTAGGGTGACCCACAGTGTCCAATGCTGTCTTACTCGTTCACCACATCTCCCTTATCCTACCTGGCCTTGCATGTCTAGTTAGCTTGTTAATGTTTTCCATTTACTCATTCAACACCTGTCTCCTGGGCACCCAACTCTGTGTATGATCATGTGCTTACTTAGATGGTTCTATAGCGAAGGACCCTTCCCACACACTCTGCATCGAAGATCCCGATATATCTTTCCAGGGGAGGTCAAATTAGCCTTGTTCCTCGACACCCACTGACCAACCTGAAATGCAGCTGTCATTGGAAAGATGGGAGGGTGGTGAAGAGGAGAGGAAAAGGGGAAAAGCCAGAAGAAAAAAGGAATGGAATGAGGGAGAAAGGACACAGGCTGAACATATGCTCCTTGGAAGACAGCACCCATTTGGAAAGCCATATGACTGACCTTGGCTATCTCTGCCCCTCCTTCCACTGCTCTTTCTT
The DNA here is from genome assembly GCF_018350155.1 of Leopardus geoffroyi. NCBI lineage: Eukaryota > Metazoa > Chordata > Mammalia > Carnivora > Felidae > Leopardus > Leopardus geoffroyi. Next base: position 4,069,979 of record NC_059339.1, on the reverse strand, counting down.
TGACAACTATTTCCTGAACGCCCCCCTAGATGTCAAGTGGTCTTCTAGGTCATGAGGATGGATGATGGCGACACATATGAGCTGCCATCTTGGAACTAAGAAACATTCCTATGAGGACCGAGAGACAAGTCAGCAGACAAACACGTGTCACGAGGCAACTGTGGGGCATGCCAAGCGCTATGAAGGTGTGACGGGGCAGACGGGGAGGCCAGCGCGGAGGGTGTCACCTCATCCTGCCAAGAGATGATGCACTTGGCTCGGGTGTTGGCAGTGTAGATGGAAGGCAGTGGTTGGATTCTGGATATGCTCTGGAGAGCAGAGGCGCTGTGACTTCCTCATGGACTGGATGCACGTGGTTGTTAGCAATGTAGAAGCATCGTGGACGCCTCCCAGATTAGTATTCCAAGCAGCTGGGAGGACGGCAGTGCTGTCTGTGGAGTCAGGGAAGATTCCGTCTGCCGACACGAAGAATGCAGCTGGGAGAACCTCCTGATCCCAGCAATTACCGAAAGCTTGGCTTAGCGGCCCCTTTGCAAATCAGATTTCCAAAGCCAAATGTTGCTGGAAGAGGTGATTAGCAGGAATTTCACTCTAGAAGGAACTTGTTTGCACAGTCACAAGTGATGCCCTTTGCACTGGAGCTCACATCAGAATCCCTGCGTAATCCAGGGACCGGGAACCGAACACTTAATCAATTGGCAATGGAAGAAGGAGGAGCCTTCTTCCAACAAACGCCTCCGTCCAAGTGACTGTCTGACGGATGATTAATTACCTGAGAGGCACTTGCTGGTCTGATGCTACTGAAGGTCTGCGTGCCCACGCTGGGATGGTGACATCCAGCAGCCGCGCCACTAAAATCCGTGGTGGCCACTTAATGGAGGCCACGGTCATCTTCACAGGTGGCTCTCCATGTAGTTGTTCCTTATCCCAGGAGAGAGCTGGGACTCGGGAGATGTGGGGTTTTAGTCAGCACAGCCCCTACCTGGCCAGGTTTCATAAACGAATTTTCTCTCGGTGTCTGGAGAACAGGGGAAAAAAAATGAGCTGGGTAAAATCGCCTCTGCGATGCCTCAGTTTCCCTCGGAGACTGAGTTCGATGGAATGATCTCCAGGGTTGCCATCCAAATCAGGTGTCATCTGTGAACTCTCTGTGTTACTGAAACACATCTGATTGGCAGATGGGGGGACACGGAAGCTCAGAGATGTCTGGGGTCTTGCCCCCAGTCACACAGCCACACATTCCTGGAGTCATCACCACAGCAATTGTCCCCCTGTCTGGCTTGGAAGGCCCTAGGGCAGCAATCAGTCCCTCGAGGTCCCCGGGGAGATCACCAGGGGCAGCAGAAATGGAAGATAAGTGGTGCCAGAGAGGCCTGGTGCCCGTCACCCTCTGCCTCCCGGAGTCTTAGAAAGACTTAGACAAGCCTTGAGCTTGGTGAGGCAGTTTGTTTGGCTTTTATGGAATGATTTTAATATAAGTGTCCTTATGTTTTTTTTTTTTTTTTTAATTTAAACATGTCTTCGGAAAATGACATAAAAGAAGGAAAAACGAAAGAAAAAAACCTCAAAGAACAGCAAAAATTGCCATAATAGTCAACCATTTCCTAGGCTTCCTAAAGAAACTCACGCGTACGTTATCACTGTCTAGAGATACGTCCACTCTGACAGCTGTGTCTGTTTCTGTCTTATTTCCACATGGACAGTTAAGTTCATGTTGTTACCATCTCCCCAGCAGCTTGGAGGCCAATGGACCATCTTTCAGCATTCCTCCAAGGCATATCGTGCAACCCTTCCAGGATCTAGAGAGCTTGGCTAAGGGGTCAAAAATGTAAACTATTTTGGGGTGCCAGGGTGGCTCGGGTCAGTAGAGCATCTGACTTCAGTTTGGGTCATGACGTCATGGTTCATGAGTTTGAGCCCCGCGTCTGGCACACTGCTGTCAATGCAGAGCCCTCTTGGGAGCCTCTGTCCCCTCTCTTTCTCTCTCTGCCCCTCCCCCACGCGCGCTCTCTCTCTTTCTCTCTCTCAAAAAAAATAAACGTTAAAAAATTTTTTTTAATGTAAACTGATTTATTTAGGGGCCGCTCTCCTTCTACAGCACTTGTTATTAAAAATATGTCTTCAGTCCATGCTTTTCCTCAGGGGATGGTGGGTGGGGTTATAGAAGAAGAAAAAATAGCAGTTGTCAAAGAAACTCGGGCCTGAGCTCACGTCTTCCTTGGGATATTCTGGTAGACCTCAGCTGGCCTCACCTGTGCTAAACCACAGGGACAGACAAGGACCCCCCTCCAGCCAGGAAACCACACTGGAAGGGCTCAGGAGGCTGTCAGTCATTCCCTCGCTCCACATGCTGTCTGCTGCACACACTTTGGGAATCTGTGTGTCGTACGAGTGCACAAACAGAAGAGAGAGTGAGTGACGTGTGCAACGGGAAATCCAACAAAAGAAACCTCCCGAGGATGATGTCATCGGGCACCTGGACCTGAAGACAAACTTGACTTCGCTTTAAATCAGTTACAGGGGCATTGGGGTGGCTCCGTGGTTAAGCGTCCGACTCTTGGTTTCGGCTCAGGCCACGATCTCGCAGTTTGTGGGTTCGAGCCCTGCATCGGGATCTGCGCTGACAGTGTGGAGCCTGCTGGGGATTCTCCCTCCCTCCCTCTCTCTCTGCCCCTCCCCACTCAGCTGTCTCTGTCTCTCTCAAGATAAATAAATAAACTTAAAAGAAAGGATTTGAGATAACGATTAAAAATTAGAAAACAAAATCCATCTTAAAAATTTAGGGCCTGTCATGAAAATGTGGAGCAGTGACAAAACCTGGACTGGGACTGTCCCCTGGAGACAGGGGAGCCAAATGGCGTCCCCTGTAGGTGGGAATGAGCCCCAGTCAAGGGCCTCCCTCACTCACTTTTCTCCTACCTCCATGACCTTCACTCACCCCTCTCCGTACCCAGTTCCTGGAGAAATTTGACTTTAAGCCCCTCGCCCCGTGGTGTCCATAGCACTGTTGTAGGCATGGGGGGGGGGGGCGGTTATAAACATGTGATGTGATGGGGTCCTGTCCCCAGGAGGCTTATGATTAGGAAGACTGCAAGAACACCCAACCTGCTGGGTTGCCCTGGCCCTTTGCACCTGGGAAACGCGTCTCCAGGGCATTGACAGCCACTGTGACTGATAAGCACCCTGGACAGCAGCCTGTCACTGCCCCTGTGGAGGACTGGGCAGACTCAGACCCATCACAGGCGATGCTCAGAGCACCTGTCCCCTCCCCTCCTAGCCGGTCGGAGGGCCAGCAAGGTCAGGGCCAGCCCGACATGCGGAAGGGAATAGGGGCCACCTTGCCATAGTTTTCTTTGGCTGCCCTCAGATGGAGACTCAGAGCAGCCCCAGGGGGACCCACAGGGGGCTCAGGGGAAGGGACTCCCACCTTAGACACTAGGGCATCCTGTTTCTTGCTGCCCACAGATTCTAGTGCTGGTTTCTTCCTCCTCTGTGAGCTCCCCGGCAGGGAGGGTAGGACTGCATGATCGTCACCAGCCACGATGACATCTTCCAGGGTCAAACGTGGTCCTGGGAAAGGCAGAGAGGTGGCAGACCTCCCCCCCGAGAACACAGCACCTCTTCCCTGGGTCTGCTCCAAAAGTCTCAGAGGAGAACCAGCAGCTTCTCCAGCTGGGTCGCAATAAATAAATGAAGGTAAGGGTAGCTTCACCCAAGGGTGTCAGTGGTTTCGCTTGGTCTTTGACTGTGGGACAGAATACTTCCTCCTCCATGAAAGAACCTTCCCCCCAAAGCAGGAGAATTCTCCCCCTTGGATGGAAGGTCCCTGCTGCCCTCACCGATGCCAAGAACTGAGTCTCCCTCACCCGTCCCGGCTCCCACCGTGGAGTCCAGCACACGGGCCCTCCATCGGGTGTGTGGAAGGAAGGACTGGCCACCTGTCCCCCAAATCTGAATGGCACTCCCCAGTTCACCAAGCATTTCAGGACTTCTGGTCCAACACAGCGGCTGACCACTTGGTTTATCTCATTTCCCCCCCCCCCCCCGGGACCTCATTAAACTGAGACTAAAGGAATAAAAAGTGGAAAGCCCTCAACAAAAAGGGGCCTTTGGTGATCAAAGATCAGACCCATCCTTTCTGGAACCGTGGTGACTGGTGAAGTTAGGGGGGTGCTTAATGGAGGATGTGAAGAATGGATTAGCATTGGAGTGAGGCGTCAGCTTCTGCAAATGTGACACATTTAAGCACAAAAATATATGTAAAACTAATAAATATCTAAGCAGAGGAAAGTGGGAAGGAGTCCAAGGGTACCGTTCACGCATCTGTCAAAGAAGGGAGTCGGTTAATACCAGCACTGTCTTCAGTGACAGAAAATTCTTTATCTGTGCTAATAAGGTCACCACCAGCTACACGTGGCTTTCTGGCACTTGAAATGCGGCTAGTGCAACTGAGGAACTGAATCTTAATGGTATTTAATGTCAGTTAATTTTACTTTAAATAACCACATGTGACCAATGGCCGCCATATTGGACAGCTCAGACGCGGTCCTGTGTCAGAGAGGTATGTGCGCACCCATGTTCACAGCAGCGTTATTCACAACCGCTAAGGTAAGGAAACAACCTAAACGGCCAATGGATGAGCCGACAAATAAAATGTGATACATAGGAATAGAGATACGAACACTAGTCATCTTTTAAAAAGAAGGAAACCCAGCCATTCGGAACAACATGGATGAATCTGGAGGACATTATGCGACGTGAAATAAGCCAGACCCAGAAAGACAAACACTGATCTCATTTGTGCGTGGCATCTAAAAGAGCTGAATGCACAGAAACACACAGTGATGTTTGCCAGGGGGTGGGGGCTGCAGGAAACGGGGAGATGTTGGTCAAGGGCACAAAGTCTCAGTTATGAATAAGATGGGTGAATGCTGGGGATCTAGTGGACAGGACGGACTTCAGTTAGCGATACTGTGTTGTATACTTGAAAGTTGCTAAGAGGGTAGATCCTCAGTGGTCTCGCCACACGCACGCACACGTACACAGGAAATGGTAACTACGTGAGGTCACTGGTACTAACTAGCTTGGTTGGGGTAATCGTTCCACGATGTATGTGTGCATCAGAACATCACCCTGTATACCATCAATGCACACAATTTTTATTTGTCACTTATGCCCCAATAATCTGAAAACATAAATAAATAAAATAAGTAAATAAATACAAACATATAAATAAATGAAACAGTATAATAATACACATAAGGTGGAGCTCCAGTCATTGACTCGTTTCGCCTGGAACTTTCCGCCGGACCACAGCGAGGCGTTTCAACGATCAGCGTATCTTGTAGTGATTGGTTTTTGAAGCTCAGACGTTTCACATTGGATGCACTGCCTTCTGTTAAATCTAAGCAAAACGGGAAACTTAGCACTTGAGAAAGTAGCGGCGCACAGAGGATGACGTCATTGTTAGAAAGCACGAGGTCGTCTGCCGTCCACTCGTCCGGCCATCTCTGTGCAGGGTCGTGGACTTAGATGTGGAGTGACGCGTCTAGAGTATCAGCGAAGGCCCTGCCGGGGCTGCCGGGATTCTGAGGTTTCCTGGAGCCCTTTGGAATGTTTACAGCGAGCATGCGTCCTTTGCCGTGACAACCATGGAGCAGGGCCTCCACCCAGCGGCAGGGCGGGGGGTGGGGCTGGCGGAGGGAGGCCACACCTTTCCGGGCTGACAGGTGCCCGAGGCAGGTGCCCCACGGCAGGTGCTGCGCTGAGCGCGGGGTGGGGCTGCGGGGGGCGCCTTCCTGGCTCACACTTGGCCCCAGGGGGGCGGGGAGGGGGCAAGGGCTTGAGGAGGCAGGTAGGTAGGTAGGTGGGAAGAAGACTGCGCAGGGGCAGGTGTGCAGGGACCTTCCCGGGGGAGGGGAGCGCGGGGCAGGTGTGGCCACAAGCTGGTCTGCGCGCGCCATCTAGTGGGCGCCCCGGGGACGGTCCGTTTGGGCAGGAGCCGCTGGAGCCAATCAGAATCGCCGTCTGGCCGGTTGTGAAATTAAGACCCTTTGGGGAGAGGTGTGCAGGGCTCCGCGCTAAGCTATGCAAAAAAAAAAAAAAAGAAAAAAAAAAAAAAGGAGGGGGGAGTGCATTGCAACATTTCCTGCGCGTTTCCCTCTGGGGTGCGCGGGGAGGGCAGGGGCCTAAGGATTCTTTACAGCCGCCTCTAATCCAACTGGTCAGTGACCCTGGCCCCCTGGTTACAGAGTACTTTCAAAGTCACCACTACTCCTAAGGGTCCCCCCTTTAAGGACACTGGTATGCTGAAGAGAAGCGGCGGTTAACGTTCACTAGACCCATGTCATGGGACAAACAGTGGGCATATATTGTCTCATTTCACCCACAAGGGAACCCAGAATTACATCACTATAGAGAAAGATCTATGTTCCCCTGGGCATAGGAATGCATCTTATGTCTCTGGGTTTCAAGAGGTGCGGGAGCTGGTGGAAAGAATGGGTCTTAACCAGCGCCCCCCAACTGTGGAAAGGGGCAGGTCCCTCTACAGTCAGCTTGGAGGCGGCACCTTGGAGGCGGGGCGCAGGAAATAACTTAGTTCACCTGGTAAGAGAAAGGTGGTTTTTCTTCTCAAAAGGAACAATATATTCTCAGAATAGAGCCTCCTGATGATTTTGCCATCTTGAAGGGTGTGTGTACAACGGAGGCAAATAAAACCCTTTATATAATAACACTCAATTTTGTCATTTGGGACTCATCACCCAACAAAACAAAACAATCCCCGAACAGAGGCCTTTGATGGATGTGCCTCTCGACGGATGTTTTCGCGAGACGGGTCATAAATATTAATGGTATTGACAGAGCCTTAAAAATGTGCCCTGTCACATTCCGTCTGCAACAGAAACACTCGGGATTCTCTCGCTTTGTTGCTCTGAGTGACAGCCGCTTGTTTCTTTCACGGACTTGTTTAGTTGGGTCTATGCTTCCCTTTCATCTTCAGAAATTACCCATCAGTAAAGGTTTTCCTGAGTTGACTCGGGTCCACTGAACTAAACATCTTAATGGGTTTTCCCTTCACCTTTTCTACCTTCCCTACTAGAGCGTGCATCCTAGCATCGATCCTTTTATCCCCGGATTTTTATTGTGTGCCGGGAAATGGCATAACCTCAGAACGTTAAGCGAACATTGTGGAACCCGGTTTGCTGGCCGTGTTCACCAGCGTCCACGTGCTGGGTTGTTGGCGGTGGGTGGTTGAATGGCCCTGGACGTGTTGGGCGGCTGTCCACTGTGTGGGATATATGATATATACATTCCTATATATATATATATATTTCCTATCACCCAGCAAAGACAGTTATCGCTGGTCATCCGCACCGTGTGTTGACTGGGTGATCTGGGGCCAAGGAGGAAAGAAACTGGCAAGTGTCAATATAGCAGGCTGAAGTCCTAAAATAAGTTTGTGGATGAAAAACCACAGGACAATGGTGTGCAAAATGACCCCACCTACAGGCGGTGCTCTACTCGGGACTCCTTGAGTGCTGTCTGGGTTTTCTCGCATCTTTGGGGGAGGCCAGTGTTGTGTTGTGGTACACCCACAGAAATGTGCATTTCTGGCACATTTAGGGGCTCATCTTTATTTAGGGAGCAATCTGACAGGGGTGCTGGGGTTGCATAGCGTTTTAATTACCCGCTGCTGGAGCCGGCAAGGCCGATGTGTGTTACGTGCCTCTCTTGTTTGCGTGAAAATTGGCTCGGAAATAATGGCTGGTGATCGCAGCGCTGTGATGCAGTGCGACCAAAGCAGGTAGTCTCTCTTTTTAGCGTATGCAGTTTTTAATCAGCACTTTGGCTGTCTCCAAATCCCCTAACCTGCTGAAAGGTGGCCTTTCTGGGACATCCGTCCTCCTGCTCTCAGACTTAAGTAGCTTCTATATGCTTATTTTGTCGTGTTTTTTTACATGTAAGCTTTTTATTTTGGAGTGAGTTTAGGCTTGTGGGAAGTTGCAAAAATAGGACCAAGGAGCCCATGTATGCTCCCCACAACGGTGACGTCTGACGTGGCAGACGTACAATGTCAAGATCAAGAAATGAATATTAATACGTAACCCTTAACTCGACCGTACACCTTATTCGATTTCAGCCTTTTTTTTTTTTAGCCCGAGTTCATGTGCGTGCTGCTCTCTACGATTTAACCCCGTATTCGGATTCGTGGAACCAGTGGTAAATTAGATGCAGAATTCCGCCGTGGGTATCGAAGAGCTTGCTGGTACACCCAGCGACCACACTTCCCCCCTCTGCCCATTTCCCCGCTGACCACGAATCTGACCATCTCTGCTGTTCTGTCATGTCAAACATGGAAATTAAGTGAAGTCTTAGAGGATGTAACACTTTCCGGTCAGTATTTGTTTTGCACTAAGCACTTGGTCCTTCGTGCCCTTTCAGGCAGTTCTGCACATCGAAGCTATTCCTTTGCGCGCCTGAGGGGTACGCCGTGCTTCGGCCATACCAGCGCCCGCCCAAGCGTCCACCTGCTGAAACAGATCCAACTTCTCCGCATCCTCACCGGCATTTGGTGGCGTCCCTCGTTTTGGTTTCAGCCATCCTAACAGGTGTACTGCTCTCTCTCCCGTGGTCTGGGCTGCATGTCCCGAGTGGCTCACAGTGCTGAGCACGTGTTCATGTGCTTCTCACCTGTGCGTCCTCCGTGGGGAAATATCCGTGTTCGCCCACGTTCCTATAGGATGTACTGTTGTTGTTGTTTTCCATTGGGTGTTGCGAGTCCTTCAAGGTTAAGTCCTCTTGACCCAGAATGTTCCGCTGGGCTGATTTGTTTTTCTTTTTTTGTCTCTCTTTGCCTCACAGGTCAACTTTTTTTTTTTTTAATTTTTTTTTTTTAATGTTTATTTATTTTTGAGACAGAGAGACAGCATGAACAGGGGAGGGTCAGAGACAGAGGGAGACACAGAATCTGAAACAGGCTCCAGGCTCGGAGCTGTCAGCACAGAGCCCGACGTGGGGCTCGAACCCACAGACTGTGAGATCATGACCTGAGCCGAAGTCGGACGCTCAACCAACTGAGCCACCCAGGCGCCCCTCACAGGTCAACTTTTGGAGAGGCCTCTCCTGGTGACCCTGCCTCGGTTAGCTCTCTCCTTTCTATTCTCATTAACTTCTAAGTGTTTGGTTGGTTGGTTTGTGTTTTGTGTTTGTGTTTTGTGTCTTCTCTCCTGCACTGTTGTCGTGTTTGTGTGAGATACTGTTGGGTTCATTTGTTCGTTTTACGCTTAGGGGTGTGATTTTTTTTTTAGTCCTTATCTTTGTTGACATTTCTCCTGCATCCACAAGTGAAGACCATTCGGGATGCAGAAGACGTGTTACTCCTCTGCCCACGTGCCCTCCTCTCAGGCCCCCCTGCTTCAGGTAAACAACCTTGGCGTCAGCTGCCTTAGATTCCTGGGTATCATCTTTCTATACAGATGAGCAGACAAAGGTGTGTTTTTGTATTTTCTCTTCTGTCTGATACAAAAGGTAGAATGTGTACTTCTGGAAGCCACAGTTCCTAGACATTCTCTTCTTTCCTGTTTCCAGAAGCAAGGGGCCCCACTGTGTGATGCCCGGCAGTTTATCCATGCTCCTGAGCTTGGACAGCTTGGTCACCAGCCCCCAGGACGTCCCAGTGGCTCTTTGGCAGCCCCCTCCCATGATCAACGGCAGAAGGGAAAAATCGGGTGATAAAAACCACAGTTCCATCCTGAGCGCTCTCTTCCTTGGCTGCTGTCTCTGGGATCACTCGCTCTGTGGAAAGCCGGCTACCATGTTGTGAAGACACGCAGGTCTGACGGGAACCCGTGTGGTAGAGAACCGAGTCCCCGGCCAACAGACAGCAAGGAACCGAGGCCTGTCAATGACCAATGAGTGAGCTTGAAGGGACCTTCCATTCCTGGTCGAGCTTGACGCGACTGCTTCCCCATCTGACAGCTTGACCACAACGTCGTGAGAGACCCTGAACCAGAGACATCCAGCGAAGCCATCGTGGGTACATGCTTGACCCACACAAGCTGTGAGACAATAATTACTGGCTGTTTCAGGTGGCTAAGCGGTGGTATCGCTTGTTACACGGCAACAGATGCTCAAGGTAGGCGTCTACATCGTTTTCAATAATTTGCAAGGGTGCTGGATAGCACTGTGCACTTGTGTCCTTCATATCGTTTGGACATTTTCCCCACGATCTAGACCCAAAGAGGACATATGGAATGCAGCACGTCAAGTACACGTACACACACGTTTAAAACAAACAAACAAACACGTCACACGATTTGAGATCTTGGTTCTTGTCATCGTTCATGGCAGAAAACCCAATGTTCATTTCATAATAGAGAGAAACTATAAATCCCAATGCAGACCAGGAGGAATAAACCCAATGAGTTTTACAACATAGGCAGCGAGGTGCATTAGCGTGCACTGGCTTTCAAGTGAGATAATAAAATGTGCGGCATTCGAAACAATAAAGCCACTTATTATGTTTTGTAACAAGAACATCGTGGGACTCAAGCAGGGAAGAAATGCATGGAATAAAGACGCGGAATAGGAGGACAAAATATTAATAGCGGTTCTTTATAATTTATGCTTCCCGATTTTTCACCAATGAACCTTATATATTTGTTTAATTATTATTTTTGTTTGTTTTGAGTGTACTGCAGATTCACACGCAGCTGTAGGAAATAAAGCAGAGGCACCCTAAGCTCCATTCATCAAGCTCCTGCCAAGGGTACCATCTTGCATAAATATAGCACAATGTCACAACCAGGAAGTAGACATCTAGACAACCTACTGACAGTATTCAAATTTGGGTAGTTTTATGTACATCCGTTTGTGTCTTTGTGTATTTAGGTCCATGTAATTTTTTTCACCCGTGAAAATGTGTCTAATCACCACCACAAGCAAGAGTAGCTTCCTTACCACATGATGTCCACCTTAATTCCAGAGCCCATCCTTCCAATTGTCCCTGTGCCCCTGCCAGTCCCTAGGTCCTGGCCACCACAAATCTGTCCTCCTTCCCTATAATTTTCTCCCTTCAAGATTGTTATATTAAGGGGCTCATATAGGATGAAAAATTTGGGGATCCCGTTTGGGATTTGGGATGTGCCAAATGTAACCACTCACCCACTGAAGATATTTGAGTTGTTTCCAATTTTTGCCTACTACAAATAAAACTGCTATGAGGATTCATACGCAGGTCTGTGTATGTGTGTGTGTGTGTGTGTGTGCACGCGCACGCATAAGTTTTCATTTCCCTGGAATAAATGACCAAGAGTGCCATGCTGAGTTACTTGGCACCTTGTACTGCTTTTTAAATTTCACATTAAAAAGAAAAAAAAATTCCAAAGGTGAAGCAGGCATAAAAGTGAGATTTTATTCCAACAGCTGGGATTACTTGATCTAGTTCATCTAGATCCCAAGATTTTAGATGCAAATGAAGATAATTACCTGATTTCATCTTTATTTTTCTTAACTTTTTTTTTTTCTTGAGAGAGAGAGTGAGTGTGTGCACATGTGAAGGAGGGGCAGAGAGAGAGAGAGAGAGAGAATCCCAAGCAGGCTCCCCCATGCTGTCAGCACAGAGCCCGACATAGGGCTCGATCCCTCGAACCGTGAGATCATGACCTGAGCCGAAATCAAGAGTTGGACGCTTAACCACCTGAGCCACCCAGACACTCCCTAATTTCATCTTTAAAGGAAATGGTCCAGAGGATTCATAGGGAAGGAATGGTATTTTCCCAAACCAGCCAACACCATCAATAGAGGAAACTTTTCTCAACTCATGAAAAGGCCATTCAACAAAAGTCCACAGGAGAGAATGCTTTTCATGGACCCAGCACTTTCCCATTCAGTGCCATGTCACAGCTTTCAGTTGTCTTCTCTGCTGTCACTAAGGTTCCCAGGAAAACAGGGAATAGCGACCACCGTTGTTAACAGGGTGTAGATATTCCTCTCGCAGTTTCGGTGGTATACTTAGCTTCAATGGTATCTGTTCAAAATGGAAGACGTGGCCACCTTGGCGATAAATGTGCTTTCATTGCAAATGTTTAATTATAAGCTGTCTCCATTTCAATTTAAAATAACTTCACTTCTTAAGAAAGAACTGTTACCAAGAAAACAGAGTGGAAAAATATCCACAGCAGTGATCGTCACTCAGCTCGCTGAAACTCTCTCAAAGCAGAGAACCGCCCCCCGCCTCTGGCACCAAATACAGAAGGTTGATGGCCACGGGGGCTCATACATGTCCCCTTACAGACCCAGACATTACCAACCAGCCCTGTGTCCCCACCAGCCGGACGACAGTGGGCTTCTCCTGAACCACAGACACCGTCCTCCAATGCATACCTGGGTCTCCTGCTACCGAGAGGGAAGAGGGAGACCAGCAGAAGCCCCTTCTCTCCCTTGAAGAAGAAAAATAATCGAAGCACCTGGGGGGGCATCACCCAAGGCAGACATGGCTCCCCAAAATGCTGCTCAGACCCCGGTTCCCTGCGTGAGCTCTCAGCCAGAAGGGTCCCCTGCGGCGAGAGTCACGGTCTTAAGTGAAAATCTGCATGTGTCCCAGGAGAAGGGAAGCCACACTCATCACGTTGCCTTTAGCCAGGAGGAGGCAAACTGCGAAACTCAAAGTAACCAGAGGTAGGGGGTACCTACCCCTCCACAGGGCCACCCTCACTTCTGACACCCACTGTCCATTCAGGGGGGTTCCCTGAGTCAAGTTTGAGCAAAGGATTCACAGAATTCAAGATGCTCTTCTCCTCTTGGTTGTGGCTTATTGAAGGGAGGGGGTACAGATTGAAATTAAGCAAAGGAGAGACGCATAGGACAGAGTCTGGGAGGCTTCCAGATTGGCCCCAGCTGGAAATCTGTGGTGTGCACAGTCTGTATATTGGAATATTCTTCTCTGTTACAAAGAAATGTGCTCTCACGTTTATCTCAAAACTCTCTTTCCCCTCATTTTTGATACAAACGTGGTCAATGAAAGCATGTAGTCAATACTTACTGGCCACCTTCTCAGACACCATTGCAAACGCTTCGCACAGATAAAACGATTTCAACCCCACAATGCCCCCACTGGGTGAATGACAATGACCCCCAAAGTCATGGCCATACCTAATTCCAATAACCTGTAAATGTGACCTTCTTTGGAAGTGGGGTCTCTACAAATATGATCAGATTAAGGATCTCGAGATGAAGAGATCACCCTAGACTATATGGGTGGGCCCTGGGGTGGGTTGCATGGTGGTTTTTCCAAAAGATACGTCTATCTGGAACCTATACATGTGAGTTTGTTTGGAAGGCTTCTTTGCAGATGTCACTGAGTGAGTGATCTTGAGACGCGCTCGTCCTGGATTAGCCAGGGTGATCTTCAATCCCCATAGCAAGTGTCCTCGTAAGAAAAAGACAAGACACAGAGAAGAGGCCGAGTCCATATGGGGATGCAGGCAGAGATTGGAGTGACCCTACAGCCAGGGAATGGCAGGAGCCACCAAAAACTGGAAAAAGCAAGGAAAGATTCCTGTCGTTGGGGCTGGTTTCTACCTTCCTGTCGGTGGGACTGGTTTTTTCTGAGGCCCGTGTCTTCCCATGTCTTCCCTCTTTTATTAAAGACGCCAGCCGTGTTGGATTAGGGCCCATCCACCTGACCTCATGGTACCTGAATTACTCCTTTAAAGTCCCGTCTCCAAATACAGACACATCGTCAGGTCCTGGGGGTCAGGACTTCAGCAGGAATTTGAGAGGACACAAGTCAGCCCGTGACCGTGTTTAGCTTTGCAATTATTTAAGCCTTTTGGGAGACCTCACATGCTCTTGAAGGCAACGGCTTTTCCCTACATTTTGTACTTTTTCTTCTTTCCGTTAACTGGAAAATAACAGTCCGCTGTAACGAGTCACTCAGAGTCAAAGTACACCGAATCCCTCACCGCTATTTTTGGGTTTTTTTTTGCAAACGGTTAAATATTACTTTCTTCCAGTTTATAGCATAATCTAAGTGACAGCCGATCCATCAGTGTATCTGCTGATGTTTAACTACAGCATTTTGCATTCATTATTCCCTACTTATCTCATTCTTTTAAAAAGAGGAATAACTTAATTCTGCCTCCTGACAGCAGGGAAATTAAATGGTGAGCCATAAAGATGAGTGTTTCTCTGCAAAACGAAACACCAACTGCGGATCTATAAAACCCAGCCAGAAGTATGTCACCTCAAAATGAGATACACAAAGACAAGCTTCTGGAAAATCCTCTCCTCTCAGAAAGTAACTTTCAAACCTCACACACAACTTGCCAACCGGCGCCTCCAGTTTGGGGAGCAGTTTGGCAACAGCGAATGTGAAAGATACATATACCCAGGCACGCAGGGATTCTCCTGCCGTATACAACCAGGTGCTTGGCACCACGTTTTTGACTGTAACCCACAATGTTAAATACAGTGTGCACAGTAAGTCAGTCAGAAAAAGACAGATATCGTATGTGTTCACTCGTAGGTGGGATTTGAGAAACCTCACAGAAGATCACAGGGGAAGGGAAGGAAAGGGAAGGGAAGGGAGACTGTTTCGAACAGAGAGGGAGGCAAATCATAAGAGATTCTTAAATACAGAGAACAGACTGAGGGTTCCTGGAGGGGAAGTGGGCGGGGAATGGGCACGGAGGAGGGCGCTCGTTGGGATGAACACTGGGTGTTGTATGTCGGTGATGAATTACGGGAATCTATTCCTGAAACCGAGACTACACTGTATACGCTGTGTTAGCTAACGTGACAATAAATTATTAAAAAAAGTATTTTGCACGGCATCTCGGAACACATACGTGTACATGGACAGGCATGTGTACACATACATATACACACATCTTTGCATGCTTGCTGATGGACAATGTTGGGGAGGAAGAATTTCCTCTGCCTTTCAAGGTCCTTCTCGATGGGCTAAGAGTCAAATGCATAGGAGACAGATAAACAGGAGAAAATCAAATTTAGTGTCATCCACGGGAAGCCAGACAGGAAACGCCAAAGAGCCAACGTGAGGCTTATAAGAGCTTAGGAGAGCCCTAGGGTCTGAGGATACAAAGGGAAGGAAGACCTTCAGCAGGAAGACAGAAGAGATATTTGGAAAACAAAGCTTGCCTTACTATGCAGATCAGTTTCTGGTAAAGAGCAGTCTTTCTTAACAGCTCTCTTCCGGGCGCAGGCCAGCAGCGAAACGGGAGGTGCACGTGAGCTTTTTCCTCAATCTGCTGAGTTTGGATTGCTTTGAACTCAAAATTACTTTTACACCAAAGTAGCCCATCTTGGGGCGGCCTGCTCTTGTCCCCTACAACGATATTAATTTACAGTGTTGTCCCAGGACTGGACTAAAGCCTTCTCACTGCCGAAGCACAGCCCACAGAGAGCTGGCCTGCGGGGACATCCCGGGGGGGGGGGGGGCGGGGAGACCACACTGATGCGTTACATCAGTGACACCACGTTGCCTGGACAGAACAGGCCAAAGTGCCCAGTCAGTGGAGGTCTCGGAAAGACACACGTGCCCCGGAGGACAGGAAGACACTTTAGTGGGCACAGGCGACAGCACAGCCTCTCGGAAGGGCAAGGCAGATGATGAAAGGGGCCACCTCCCTCTCTGTCGCTGAGCGTCTGGGTCCAACCCTCAGGGCTGCGACGCACAGCACGAGGAAAGGAGTTGCCGCGAGGAAGTTTCTCGGTCCAAGGACGGGATCCCTCAGGGGGCCCTGCGTTCTCCCTCCTGGTCTTCCTCCCGCACCGCCGCTTGGGACCCCACGAGATGCTCCACCCCGCGCGTTCTCCTCCCGGCTCCCGGCGCTCACCACCCAACCTGGGGGCGCATCGGGGCCTGGGCGGTGGGACCCGGCCCTCGGGACCGAAAGGCGCCCAGCGGAGAGGGGGCAGTCCTGGAAAGAAAAAGGGCTGGAGGTGAGCGGTGGGTGTTGTCTTGAGGCTGCGGGGGACACGGAGCGGCAGGTGGGGTGGACCTGGACTGGGGGCGGGGCCAGGGAGGAGCGCAGGTGCGCTAGGTGGGGCGGGGCGGGGCCGGAGAGGAGCCTAGGGTGAACCTGAGCGGGGGCGCGCCAGGAGCGGAGCTCAGGTGGGCTGGGCGGGCCTGGGGTGGGGGCGGGGCCAGGGGCGGAACGGGGGTGGGCGGGGCTGGGGGCGGGGCTCAGGTGGGCTGGGTCCGCCGGGACCCCAGCCGGGGGCGGGCGCGCCGGGATCCGAAGCTCCGTGACTGAGTTGTTGGGGGTAGGGCCAGCCGAGCGCCAGCCGGGGTGGGTCGGGGAGGACCGGCAGGGGCAGGGCGCGGACACTGGGGACGCAAAGTGCGCTCCCAGGGCGCCGCCGGGTCGAGGTAAGGCAGGAGCTGGTGGCTGTCGCGCAGGCGCTCGGGAGATTGCCCCTGATTTGCAGGCGTTTCCAGAGTAGGGAGCCCGAACCTGGAGTTAGGCGACCCGGCGACAGGGCTGGCCGCCCCGGGAGCGGGCCCCCAGCCCGGACTGGCAGATCCCGCTGGGAGCGGTGGGGCGCGGGGCACCAGCCTGGCTGGTCCTGAGATTCCCAGGTGCCGCCCCGGAGTAGGGAAGGGGGCGTGCCCAAGGGGAAAGAAAGTTCCTTTGCTTGTCCCCGCCCCCCGCCGGCTTCCTGCCCCGCCCGCCCCCAGGTCAGGCTGAGGTTCTGCGGCTGGGAGTGCCGGCCCTTTAAAAGGGGGCCTGCCTTGCCCCAGCTCCGTCCATCAGGGAGGACAGATGTCGGAGCGAACCGTCCACTAGTGGGGCTCCACCGCCCCTCTGCGCGAACTGCGCGTCCGGAGATTCAGGACGAGGAAACCCAGCGTTTTGCGCCCCCTTGTCCCCAACTGAGGGGTCCCAAGCGCCGATCATGGCCCACGAAGGAAGGCACGCCCACAGTGCTTGTCTCTTGCCAGAAATCTGGGATCTCTCCGCGGGCACCTGAGGTTGATTTCAGAGCAATTTGGGGTTTCAGGTAGAGACTGAGGGACTCAAGAGGGGCAGGCGTCTGGGGGAGGTGGGTGCGAGTTCTCCTGGACAGAACTGAACTGCCCCCTCTCCGTAGCAGAAAGGCACAGACTCTTGGAGCGGAGGGAAGTTAACCGGCACGTAGCACAGCGCCTAGAAAGTTCCAGAGGAGATCAGCTGGTACTATCTTGCTAGTTTCATTCTGCGCACGTGGCGTCGGGGTGGTCTGGTGGATTCGGGGACTGCAGGGCGGCGAGAGAACTGAGGGGAGGTTCGGCCTCTGGGTCCTGGGAGCTGTCGGCACCTGAGCCCTCCCTGCAGGACACAGGCTCCTGGGGAGTCTCGGGGTCGGGCCAAGTGCCGAGGAGAATGGTGCCCACGTTGAGCTGAAGGGTCTGCAGGTCTGCACCTCTGAGCGCGGGGGGGGGGGGCAGGTGGCTAACCCCGCTCTGCAGGTGCACAGCCTCTGCTCCTCGCTCGCGCGGCCCCTCGGTTCCCTGTCCCAGGATGAGCTGACTCCCGAAAGTCAAGGGCACACCGAACAACCGCTTCCTCCCATGAGCCCTTCCGCCTAGTTTCCTCCCAGGAGCCTTTCCGCCTAACGCCGGCCTCTAAACGCACCGTAAGGGGCATTGCTAAGTGACATTGAAGTCGGTTGTGCTTCCCGGAAGTCACTGCGCAAAGCCGGAAATTCCCTGGAAATCGCCCTTCTCTGAAGCTGCAGGTTCTCAGACAGCCCAGCCGACGCCCCGTTTTTCACAAACATCTTCTCTGCTGTTTGAAATAGCCCCCCCCCCCCCTTTCCCCCTGGGTGAAGGCGTTTTTCTTCTCTGTGAACTTGACTAGGCAAAATAGATCCGCTGGGTCAATGCGGAAGGCTGGTGGGTCGGGGAACAGTGAAGGAGCTTGAGCTCTTTTGGGTGGTGGGTCCTGAGGTCCTGGGGAAGGCTGGCTTTGGAGTAGGAGCAGGAACGAGAGGAGGAAAGCATGGGTCCTTGGACGAGCTGTTCAGCCAGGGCAGGGCTGGTAAAATGCAGTCAATTTGCTGCCTGGAGGTGCATCGAGAGGGTCAGGTGGCTGGAGAGGAAGGCCGACAAGAGTCGGGGAAGGTGGGCACAGGAGCCCCGCAGACCCTGATGGACACCTGAGGCCTCGGGGGGCGGGGGGGGGGGGGTTGCTGAAATCCATTCTCCTTTCCCTTCCTCACTGTAGAAACCCTGATAGCTCAGCACAGTGATGCCTATATTTTCTCACTTCTTTGCATAAGATAGATGTGACCCTAGGAGCGACCTATGTGTCAGCGTTTGTGGTGCCTGAAAGTTTCTTGATGTGTTTTTAATGGAAGGAGGTGTGCCTTCCTGTTTCCTGGTGGCCAGAGCATGGATGTAATGGCTGGAGCCCCAACATCTATCTTGGACCACGAGGTGACCTCAAGAATGGAAGCTTCCCACAGTAGAGCACCAAGAGGGCTGTCCGGGTCTCCCATGCCAGCCCTGGGCTGGCCGCCTCTATGTGTCACTGCCATGACCGAGAAATACATTTGTTTTTGATTTAAGGCCCTGCACTGTATGTGTGTGTGTGTGGGGGGGAGGGTGTCCTCTGTGATTCACCGCTGAACCTGTGTCATAAGCCAAGAAAAAAACCCTCAAACCCTCTAGAGGAAGTGTTTGGAGGGTTTTAAGCCAAGGGATAACATGAGTTATTTCTTTTTTTTTTTTTTTTTTTAAAGGCTCGCTCTGGCTGCTTGTAGGGATTAGGCAGTAAGCTTCCAACATGAGAAGTAGGGCAGTGGGGTTGAGGGCTCTGGCTACCCAGCAGAAGACAACAGTTGGATTCGCTGATGGCGAAAATAGTGTAGGTGATACTCGGAACGGATTTAAGCTCCGTGTACTTTGGTTTATGGAACGTATGGATTTTTTTTTTTTTAATTAGCTTTTTGGAGAAATAGTTTATATGTGGCAAAGCACACCCATGCTCAATGTGTAGTTTGAATCATTTAAATAAATATACATACTTATGTAACAGTCAAGATATAGAGGGACGCCTGGGTGGCTCTGTTGGTTAAGTCTCTGACTCTTGATTATAGCTCAGGTCATGGTCTCGCCGTTTGTGAGTTTGAGCCCTGCACTGACAGTGCAGTGCCTGCTTGGGATTCTCTCTCTCTCTCCCTCCCTCTCTGTCTCTCAAAGTCAATACATAAACTTTGAAGATCTAGCACATTCCAAAAAAAAAAAAAAAAAAAGATCTAGAACATTCATCACCCCCCCCCCCCCGCCAAATCTGTTCTTTTGCCCTTCCTAGTCAGTACACATAGGAACTCTGTGCCCAGGCAAACCCTAGTTGTTGTTTTGTTTTGTTTTTCATTACAAACTGGATTTGTCCTTTCGAGAATATCCTATCCGTGTTTTCATGCACCGTGATGGGTCTGGTTTCTTGCAAATGCTCATGAGATTCATGCATGACTACATGACTCTGTAGTTTAGTCCTTTTTTTTTTTTTTTTATTGCTGAGCGGTATTTTATTGCCGGGATGGGATATACCTCCACTTGTCTATTTCCTCACGTGTTGATTGACACTGGGATTGTTTCCAGGCTTTGACTATCGCCAGCAAAGCTGCTACCAACATTCCGGGGCCCGTCTCTGTGCTGTGAGCAGGATTTCTGGGGAAGCCTTTAAACTGGGCATGGTCTCCTCACTCCAAGAAGGCAGCACAGGAGAGCACAGGCAGGGGAGGGGCAGAGAGAGAAGGAGAGAGAATCCCCAATCCCAACAGCACAGAGCCTGATGCAGGGCTCGAACCCACGAACTTTGAGATCATGACCAGAGGTCAAGAGTCGGACGCTTAATGGACTACACTTTCATTTTTTTTTTTGTTTTTTGGTTTCATTTTTGGAAGGTCCCCATGAGGGTCTGGGAGTGAATTCCTTTGGGGCAGGTAGCCAGTCTTGCCCAAAGATTTTTTTGGAGTAAGGTTTTTTGCATCCACAGCCCCAAGGCTGAGAGGCCCACTTGGGGCAGAGATTCAGATTCCTCAGCCTGACTTATCCAACCATGGAGAAGACCTGAGAACGGAAGAGGTCCCCTGTGCGACCTGAGGCATGGTGGCTCAGCGAAACTGAAGTCTGAGTGACAGAGGAGGAAATACCAATCCACCCAAATGCACCACGAATTCTCATCGAACGAATAACACTGTAACCACACGTGTGGCTTCCAACTTTCCACAGAGGTAATTATGTATGGACCTTGTGATTTGTTGGCAGTTCCCAGAAGGAATGTGACATTTCAAAGCGAATGAAGTTCAGAATGTATATAGCTCGTTGGTAAACTGCTTGGTGACCTGCCTCAGTTTCCAAGCGTTCCGTTAATAATTTCATCTTTTGTCTTTTTCTTCCTTTCTGCTTTCATGGTGGAGAACCAAGAGGTCACCATTCGATGGACAGAGACTTCACGCACCACAGCCATATCTACCTGGGGCCCTTCATGTAAGATGCATGGAAACTTAGATCGGGGTCCTTTTCTTAGATCGGGGGCGGGAAAACCACAGCTGTGGGCCCAACCCGGCCCGTCCTCTGTTTTGTAAATGAAGTTTTATCGAAACACAGCCACACACTCACATCCAGTATCTTCTACAGCTGCTTTCCTGCTGTGTGGTTATGACGGAGCCCGAACGTGCTTTTTCTTCTTTTTCAACCCTTAAAGGATTTGGGTTCTACGGTGCTAGGCACACAGTAAGTGCTGATGAGTACTTGTTTAATGAGAGAGTCCGTGAGTGTGTAAGTGTGGGAGGAATTGGCCGGAACACCACCCGTGGGGTTGTGCAGTGAGGGCTCTGTTCTTGCCGACCCCAACACCTGTGGTCTGGGGCTGTGTTCTGTCTGCCTTAGTGAGGAAGAGGTGACTGAGGTCCAGTGGTCAAAACTGTCTAAGTAGATAGCCACTGGTTAAGAACTAGATCATTCCAAACTCAATATTCTCATTCTCAGTCCCGACGCTCCATCACGATCACTGAGGAAGGGTTTCCTTATGCATCCTTATTATATACCCAGGGGCTTTTGGAAACCTGCACACTCCTGATGAACATCCCCTAAGCCTCAGTTGCAAAACCAGGGAGAAGGCACGAGACTTGTGTCTTATTTACGATGACGTCAGCTGCAGTTAGTAGAAAGCCACCCGAAAGTGGCTGACGTGGTAGGACTTAATTCCCTTTCGTAACAAAACTTCCGGAGGTGGTTGGTCCGTTGGTTTGTGAATCCAGTGGGGCAGCAGTGTCATCCAGAATGTTTCTGTTTTTCCACTCCACGATACCCAGGCCACTGGCCGTCATTCTCCAACTTTGTTTCCTCATGATCACAAGACAGCTGCAGCTCCTCCAGAGATCACAAACTCACCCAGCTCACCCAAAGGCGGGAAGGGAGATGTTTCTTGTCTTGTCTGTCTCTGCCAGGGAACACCACCTTTCCACAAACCCTCCATTGGTCTTCCCCTCAGATCCCAACTGATCCCCAGTGGGTCCTGGCTTCAGAGGGTTTGGTCAGGTGCATATTTGACATTTTTAGGATTCACAGTTGGGAGCGTTGGGAGCAGGCCTTGTTGCCAGGGATGAGGTATGAGATAGTGACGGCTGGAGAGGTAGCCAGTGGTCTTCCTCTCTCTCCAGAGGTTGTATCTGTTTGGCTCTGTGTTTTGCACTGGGGCCCTGTGTGTTCGTGTCCCCACTGGAAGACTCCCTCTGGGTTGCCGTGGCGTCGGTCAGGTGGCTTTGTCCAGTGGCTGCCGTTCGGTGCTGTGCCGATGCAACTCAAGCAGAAAGGGGACTCGGGCTCCTCCTGTGGATGGAGACGTGCAGGGGGGCGGGGACCAGGGACGTCAGGGTGCAGGTGTCCAAGCAGCGTCCTTAGCAGCCCGTCTCCTGTCTCTCCTCTGGGTTGGCATCGTCTCCAGCAGGATCTTCCCTCCTGGTGGCAGGTTGGCCACCAGCAGCTCCCAGTGTCTGTCCTGCCATTGTGGTCACTCCGGGGAGGACACCGTTCTTCCCTGTCTGGTCTGCTGGCTCTGTTTGGCTTGTCTTGCATCACAGACCCACCAGAACCCATCACTGTGGCCAGCCCGCCTGAACGACACAGACTTAGAGGACGGGAGACATTCCGGGGGGTGCAAGCTATGGGAGGCCAGGAACGAGGGAGGCCAGGCTGTCACCATAGTCTTTCTGTTCCAGGTACTGTGCCTCAGGAGTACCCATGAGGTTTTCTGTCTCTACGCCCTCAGGAAATACTGTCTGGGCACATAATGATAACGTCTGTGGATTTTGCATAGGGCATATATTTTCTTCAACTATTCGATCAAGTAGTGATGTTTTCAAACCCCGAGAACAACACAGATGGTGTTTGTCACATTTGGGAGGATAATTTTGGATTCTTTTTAGAAAAGACTGGAAAGATTGCGTGAGAAAAAAGGCATTATACAACCAGAGTTACATCATTAGGAGAAGTTCTCACATGTCCTGCCTCTTTCTCCCCTTTTCCTCTTTTTGCCTTGCTGGCAGTGCTAGAAATGCAGAAATGTTTGCTTTGGGATGACAGTATGTGCCTATCTAATACCCCTGTAAAACCCATTCCATAATATTAATAAAAATTGCTTCTTTTATCCCCTTTGTCGAATTATGCTATCAAATGAGATGTTAAATGCAGGCTCATGGGATGTGTTTGATGGCTGACAAAGTGAATATATGAATATATTCCTAAAAAAAAAGAAAAAAACCATCCTGCAGAAGCTGTAATCTCTGAATTGTGACAACCTTGGGTAGAATCGTCTTAATAGAATGTAACACACAAACTGCCTGAAATGCTGTGATAAGAATTTTAAAAGCTGTTAAATGCAAAGACCCAACGCACAGGGTTAGAAAGGCAGAAGAAGTCTTCATTTAAAATATTTTAATGAACACTCATGGTGAGGAAATGTGAGTAAATGAGGATGAAAACCACACGATTATGCAGAAAAATAAGCAAAAACATAACGAAAAATTAGCGATAAAAAAAATAAGTGTTCTAACAGCTAATGCCGAGGAAATGGAAGTCAGCTAGCGGATTCCTTGCATGGGAACTAGATCCCTTCAGATAGTTCCCTTCAGTGAACATTTCTGTACTCGTTTCCTGTGTGCACTTGGGTGTACCTAGCGATGACGTTCCTGGGTCGAAGCATCTGTGCATCTTTAGAGCTGACCCACAGATGCACAGACCAGCAAGCATCACGAGAGACGCTTACGATTCACTTATGCCACCTGCTTGGGGTGACGTGTTATTCGGCGATAGCTAACCGACACCCCTTCCTGGAGCTCTGCCTTCTCTTCGGTCATTTGACCTTTCACTACATACGCAAAATGTTTTAGAAACCGTTTACATATCACATCATCCTGTTTTCTAGCTTCATTAGTGTATGATTTAAATCCACGTCACTAACGGCTTGGGAGACATAGAAAGTCTCAAGTCAAATTCTAAGGATGGAAACCACAGTGAGGGGGATGTTCACTGGGTGGCGTTAATGGCAAAATAGATACTGGCCGGGGCGCCTGGGTCGCTTGGTTGGTTAAGTGTCCGACTGTGGCTCGGGTCATGATCTCACAATTCGTGAGTTTGAGCCCCACATCAGGCTCTGTGCTGATAGCTCGGAGCCTGGAGCCTGCTTCAGATTCTCTGTGTGTGTGTGTGTCTCTCTCTACCCCTCCTCCGCTCGCACTCTGTGTCTCTCTCTGTCTCTCTCTCAAAAATAAATAAACGTTAAAAAATTTTTTTTAAAGATACTAGTAAATTTGAACACATGGCGATAGAAAGTACTGAAAAAAAGCAGAAAACATGTGTATGTATACAATGTTTTCTAGACATGTATTTATTACATATATATTTATACACATACACTTTTTCTGTTATATTTGGGTATATACACATACACATGTATATGTGTGAGTGTGTGCATATATATGTAACTGTTCTGTATATAAACCGAGTTATGCAACTCTGGAGGACTTCCTGAATAAGACTACTTCTGGTACAGTCGTGCTTTCTTTCTCTGTACGAAAGGCACGGATAACCGTAGCTCACCATCAACAGCTTGTGTAATCCAAACTGGATGTCCCATGATGGTGGGGATTCTTTCTGGAGCTACCTGCAGCCCTTTGTCCAAGATCCAGTGCCCTTTGTTGTTGAACTAACTAGCCAAAGTTAGGAGTGGAATGACGGTTTCACAGTTGGGTTTTTCCTCAATAAGGCTACTTGACCCCCCCATGACGATCTCAGGAGTGTCATGTTCCTCCTGCCTTAAACATAGTAAGGTAAGAACTCAGGTCTTCTGTATTGAGAATGGCAGGACGTGATCGAATTATTAATGTGAGTTAAAGAAAGCATCCATCTGATAGCTCTTTCAAGCCTACTCTGACCCAGAAGAGTCACCTCACATCTTACTTGGGTAACAAGTGGGTCTTCATTGGTGGAAGAATATTTCTTAAATGTATATTCACAATCCACCGATATTCATGACACTTTGTAGTCTGAGTGGCTGCATTTGCTCATCAGTGTTGCCATCACGGGCATAGATGGTGATGGGGTGAGTTTCTAATATGATGGGCATCTCAGAACCCTGTTTCCTCTCCCTTTTGTTTTTTTTTTTTATTTTTAAAAAATTAAAAAAAAATTTTTTATTTATTTATTTTTCAGAGAGAGAGAGAGAGACAGTGCATGAACGGGGAAGGGTCAGAGAGAGAGGGAGACACAGAATCCAAAGCAGGCCCCAGGCTCTGAGCTGTCAGCACAGAGCCCGACGCGGGGCTCGAACCCACGGACCGTGAGATCATGACCTGAGCCGAAGTCGGACGCTTAACCGACTGAGCCACCCAGGCGCCCCTCCTCTCCCTTTTTAAAGACAAGGACTGTCTTGACTGTTTGTTGATAGTCCTTTCTTCCACCTCGGTACATTTCACGTTTCTGATGATCAATCTTCTCTGTACATTGCTCTGATCGTCTGGTCTTGAGGGACTCACAATTGTGCATTCAGGGGATAATCAACAGAAGAAACACTCAGTTCCTATAGGCAGAGACACTAACATCTCAGCTGGAAAGAAAAGTTTTAGTCACAACCTGCCTAGAACTTCTGGAGGGATGTAATTCGAAGGGACAATGAATGCAAGACTGTTTATCTCTTTCCCTTTTGGTCAGATAAACACTCTTTTTTTTTTTTTTTTAATTTTTTAATGCTTATTTATTTTTGAGAGAAAGAGAGAGAGAGATTGAGAGACAGAATCCGAAGCAGGCTCCAGGCTCTGAGCTGTCAGTACAGAGCCCGAGGCGGGGCTTGAACTCACAAATTGTGAGATGATGACCTGAGCCGAAGTCAGACGCTTAGCCCAATGAGCCACCCAGGCGTCCCGATAAACACTCTTTAATACTCATTCATTAAAATGTCCCAGTGTAAAAATTGTACATATTTAAGGTGTACAACATTACGTATTATATATACATTATACGTATTATATTTCTAGCGACTGGTTACTACAGTTGAGCTAATTGGCACATCTCCTGATGTCATTACCAGTTTTGCACGTGTGCTGAGGCCATCTGCAATCTACCCTCTTGGAAAACTTCCAGTATTCAATGCAGTGTTACTAACCATAGCTACACATTAGATCTCTAGGCTTATTCATCTTTGAGGTACTGAATGGGTCAGGAGCTAGATTTGACTTCCTTTGTATGTGCCGTATCTGCTTTAGATATTGGAGTCAAATTTTCTTGTAAGCTCAGATACCGTATTTTGTGATACTAATGCATCTTTGAGTTTTGACCCTTTTTAATACCCTTCTGCAGCCAACTTGCCGTGTGGACACATGCCACCCATAAAGCCTGTGTTCCTCACAGGCCTGATATGTCGGTGTTACTTAGTCATTGTGTGTTGAATTAAAAGCGTTGAGCCGTTCATAATCAGCAACAGTCGGAGTGTATGTCAGTTGTCATTTTGCTGTGTGACCTCAAGTTCGCCAGCAGTGTTGCTGGGGCACTACTGTGTTCTTATAGGAGGCAGTCCATTGCCCTGAGTGTGGTCCTGGGCATCAGATTATCAAGTTCAGTACCAGGCAAGACCGCAAAAGTGTTAGCTCAATGCACCCAATTAGTAATATGTCTCAAGGGCATAGTGTAATTACTTATTTTTCTAAATAACACAGACACGCGCTGACTTAATTACAATAGTTTCACTGGGAAATAGGATCGTGGTAATTTCCAAGTTAGTATATCTCATTAATGAGATTTGCTAACTCTTATTGGCATTTCTGTGAAATGCCTTTATGTTTCAAACCATTTTCTAAATTGTTAATGTCATCTGTAGAAGAAAAAACATTTCCAGATTTTCTTCTGGAGGTGAAATCTGTGTGCCCCAGAAGAGCCTCAGTGCCGAACCATCTGAGTAGCAAAACTTTCCTGTGCAAACAAAACAAAGCAAGAAATAAGTATAATCTTTCCCAGGACTGTTATCTGCAAAACATCACCATTCAGTTTGACATCCACCATTAAACATCCATAGGAAAGGATTTTTTTTTTTCACCAGGAGTCTGGAAAGCAGAACCTACCAATAGCCAAGAGTCTTAAATTTGAGACCTAGCTCTGCCCCTGGGAATGTCCATGACCTTAGACAAGTTACTTCATTGCTCTTCTCCAGTTTGTTCACTTGTAAGGGCCATTCATTTATTGAGTAACCACTATGTGCCAAGCACTGTGCTACACGTTAAGAAAACAGCAGCTCATGTGGAAGGTGAGATTCCTAATTTCTAGGACATTATATTCTAGCAGAAAAGACAGCAGACACACAGATGAATAAATACACGAGTAATTAAGCCAAGGATAATTTGATGATGCCAAAGAATCAGATAATGTTATTGAAGTAGCCTGGAGGAAGCCAGGTGGCTTTGGGAGGAAGGTCAGGAAAAGCTTCTCTTGAGTGGCAACTTGAATAGCAAGGAGTCAGCTACAGAAATTTTGGAGTAAGAACATAGCAGGCAGACAGAGTGGCAGAATTCCCTGAGGTGGCTACTTACTGATTCTTAAAAAAATTTTTTTTTCAATGTTTATTTATTTTTGGGACAGAGAGAGACAGAGCATGAACGGGGTAGGGGCAGAGAGAGAGGGAGACACAGAATCGGAAACAGGCTCCAGGCTCTGAGCCATCAGCCCAGAGCCCGACGCGGGGCTCGAACTCACGGACCGCAAGATCGTGACCTGGCTGAAGTCGGACGCTCAACCGACTGCGCCACCCAGGCGCCCCATTAAAAACATCTTCAGCCATAAATTGCAATCATTTCTGCTCTTTCCACTTCCAAACAGTGAGCAGGGACCAGTGGCATCTGGGTTCTTTACTGTCATTGGCTGGATTTAATTGCCCTTATTTAACCGGGCTTTACCTTTCACTCAAGGTATCTCGTCATTCACTGAATATGTCTAACTAATTACGTGTGTCTCTGACCCCTCCCCAGATTCCTGGAACTTATTTCGACCATCCCCAGTCTAGTCTACCCTCTCTTCCTTGCTAGCTTCCCGGTGTGACCAGCCAGTTGACAGGAAAGCATGGAGGACCAAGAAAGTCCTGCTGCTCAGACATTGTGGATTGTTATATGTAGATGCACTCTGGTCACCAGCAGGTGTCTGGAAAACATCCAGTTTAAATTTTGTCATTCATCTAGTATTTGCAGCAAGGTATGGCCATGAAATGCCGCAGCACTTCTCGAATGCTCACGGCATCTTCTGAAAGATGACTAGAACAAGGCAGACAATGCCTAGATCAAACACTGGTCAGGTGAAGCGTTGGCTCTGATGGAATGAAGGAAGTGATGGGAGATCTTCCTGGTATCTAGACATACATCCACCAGTGACTATGCCCTTTTCAACTTAGTGCACTCCTAAGCAGTCAGCTAGAATGAGTCATGGTGTCTGGTTGCTATCACTCCATACCAGGTGCCAGCAGGTCCATGATTTAAAAAAATGCTTCAGTGGCAACACAGTTTCAAAGTGGGGTGACTTTGAAAAAGGGAATTTAACCTTGTGTTCCCCTTAAAATAGGAGTCTGTAACAGAATCTACTCTGCAGGGTTGTAAGATTCCGACGTGGCATGCCACGTGGTGAATACAGCCACAACAGAGGACACCTGTGGTCATCACCAATGTCATTGTCATCATGCATGTCCGTTGTCACCTCCACTGGTGCCTTTTCAGTAAAGCATTCTATGCCCGCCCTATTTAAAATAACAACCCTTGTCTTCACTCTTTATCCCTTCCTCCTCTTTATGCATCTATTTTTCTTCTTTGCATTTATTACCATCTCACATGTTGTCTACTTATTTGATTAATGGTCTGTTTTGCTCTAAAAAAAAAAATAAGCTGCATGATCATAGGGACCTCGTTTTCCTCTAGGAAGTGCTAGTGTCCAGGCAAGTGCTTGGCATCCAAGTGGTTCTCAGTAAGTCCTGGCTGATTAAACAAAGCAATCTCACCCCAAGTTGTTGAACCATGTAGCAATGCGGCTATGGTCGAGATTTACAGACTGGCCGTGGGTTGGGTCAATAATGCAAAGAATTTTTAGCTCTTCTCGGCATGTCCTCGGTTGCAGAATGAGCTGAAAAGGAATTTGGATCATTATTTTAGACTGCCATCTCATGGACAAGCTAGGTTCCATCTTTTTCTATTTATAGCACTATATGGAAAGTCCTTCCGATGTGCTAAGTGCTCTGTAGATAGAATGCATTACGTCATTGCATGACAAGACCTAGAGTGTCATACTGTGACATCAGGGCAGCCTCCCACCTCCTTGGTCTCTGCTGAGCTCAGATTAAACAAAAACCCAGTAGGCACGGGCAGGAGAGACGTAGCCTTTGTGAAGTAATGCACTTCCTCTCTTCCACACAAAGGGGGATGTTAGGGATCACCTAGAATCTTTAATTCCACTCAGGAGCTGATAAATCATCACTGAAAGTGGAAAAGGAGCAGGCAAGTGATGGATGGAAGCCTTGGTATGCGAACCACTAATCTGTGTCCTAAAGATGGTGATTAATCAAAATCCCAAGCAATTAAAAATAATACTAAGTTTCTGGGCTTAATTTAATAATCATTAAATTGCTGAATTTTGCCTGGTCATGGATTCTCATTTGGAAGCCTCCTGCCTTACTTGCTTCTATCCGTGAAATATACTGTCTTCTTAAGCCTGAGTTTATTTTCTTATAAATGACCTTATTAGAAGGCAACAAAAATGAAATAAGCCTAATTAACTTAACTTTTAAAAAGTCATATTTTCGTGGAGTAACTGAGTATTTTCTAACACACTCACACTAATTTGTTTCTGTTGTGTGCATCACGAGTATTAAGTGACTGGGTTCGTGTTCCCGTAGTGGATTAATACTTGTGTTTTAATGGAAAACGGAGTTAATCAGAAAATTCCCTCTAGCAGCAAAGGGATGTGTAGGTCACAGGAGACTGTCTTTGTAGATAATTAAAGTTCAAGTTTAGCTTTTTTTTTTTTTTTTTTTCTCCTGGAAATGTCTGATTGGATCATTTTTAATTTACAGTAAATATCGGAAGTCCTGGTAGCTGGATTTCCATTGTCTTTTTCCTCTTCTGTTTGCATGGGGAGCCTTGTGGGCTTGTGGCTTTGTTAGGCAACCTGAGGCACACTATCCACAATAGTGCTGGTAATTATATAGAGCCTTGACGGTGTGCCATATATATGAAACATCGTGGAATATCTGTAGTGGATTGGGCACTGGGACTGTCATGGGGTCATCCAGCCTTTCCAGTACCTATTTTATGGGTGGATAAACTGAGGCAGCGAAAGATGAAGTTACACAGGCTGAGAGCTAGGAAGTGGCTGAGCTAGGGTTTATACTCGTGATAATAAACCATTATAAACACTTACTGTGAGTCGGCACAGTAGGGATA
>NC_059339.1:1915000-1935000 GCF_018350155.1 Leopardus geoffroyi | reverse complement strand
CCTCCAATATGGAAGATTATAATCGACGTGTACAAGAATAAAACCCAGAAGAAGGAAACGGTGCAGGCAACCAAATGAAGCTTTACAAACAGAAAGAGAACAAGATGCCATGGAAAGGGCAGTGAAGGATAAAAAGGGTTCTTGCAGATGAAAAAACATGGTTGCTAAAACGGAATTTAACTTAAATGGGAGATGTGGAAGATAAGGTCTCACACCAAAGAGCATCATGAGATTTGAGAAGATAAATGATAAAGCAAAGATCTTAAATACGAGGGGAGAGAGAAAGAGAGAGAGAGAGAGAGAGAGAGACAGAGAGAGAGAGAGAGAGAGAGAGAGAGAGAGATGAAATTTTTAAAAGGAACCAAAAATAGGTTAGGGCATCAAACTTCTCAGCAGCAATCTTGGAAGCCAGCAGGATGCCTTTAAAAGTCTGATTGAATATCATTTCCAATTTAAGATTCTTTTTTTTTTTTAAGAGAGAGAGAGAGCATGAGCAGGGGAGAGGGGCAAAGAGACAGGGAGAGAGAAGCAGTTGATCAAGTGGGAGGGGAAAGGAGATATTGCCATATATGTAAAGGATCATAAAATTTACTTCCAATGTGTTCTTTCTTAGCAAATTACTAGAGGATATGCTGCAGTAAAATAAGTGGGGAAAACCTAAAAGAAAAATCCATAGAATCTGAGAAACAGTAGATCCTACTGAACAGTGACAAAGAGAAACTCCAGGGTGACAGTTGAGTCTCAGAGCTTGAGTAATCAGTTTGGAGCAAGAAGACAGAGGTTTTTTACAAGTAAAGTATCATGTGAAAAAGGAGAGTTGAAAGCACTTTTTGATATGTCAAAGAACTGGGAAAGAATTTTCAGTATGTGGATTACAAATGGCACCATTAAAAATTGAGGCAATTAATAACTCCAGGAAAAGCAAAAAGCTACACAAGGAAAGAAATGTAATCACAGTCACTAATTGGTCCTAGTTAACAATATATATAGGGGCACCTGGGTGGTCCAGTTAGTTAAGTGTCCAACTCTTGATTTCAGCTCAGGTCATGATCTTACGGTTCATGGGATGGAACCCTGAGTCAGGCTCTGTGCTGAACACAGAGCCTGCTTGGGATAATCTCTCTCTCCATCTCTCTCTGCCCCTCCCCTGCTCATGTTATCTCCCTTTCTCTCTCTCTCTCCCTTTCTCAAAATAAATAAACTTAAAAAAATAATAAACTCTCATTAAGAAAAAACAAACTAGGGGCGCCTGGGTGGCTCAGTCGGTTGGGCGGCCGACTTCGGCTCAGGTCACGATCTTGCGGTCCGTGAGTTCGAGCCCAGCGTCGGGCTCTGGGCTGACGGCTCAGAACCTGGAGCCTGCTTCCAGTTCTGTGTCTCCCTCTCTCTCTGCCCCTCCCCCGTTCATGCTCTGTCTCTCTCTGTCTCAAAAATGAATAAAACGTTAAAAAAAAATTTAAAAAAAAAAAAGAAAAAACAAACTATATATGTGTGTATGTATATATATATATGTATACATATATATGTATATATATATATATATATATATATATATACACATACATAATAACAATGTAAACACTCATTATTGACTTAACTAAAGTAGCAATGTAACTGTATGTGTATGTTGTGGGTGGGGTCTAAAAGAACTAAACCCTCATCTACCACAGGACTTCTGAACCTCAGCACTATAGATATTTGGGACTAGATAATGCTTTAGTGGGGGCATCCTGAGCATTGTGGGATGTTTAGCAGCATCCCTGGCCTCCACCCACCAGATGTCAGTAGCATAACCCCAACCTCCAAGTTGTGAAAAATAAAAATATCTCAGCCACGACCTCTGGGGGAAAAATCCCCCCTGCTTGCGAACCACTTATCTACCATAACAGAAAGTGCTACTTTTGACTTATGAAAATTGATAAGTCAACAATAGCAGAGGAGGCATATTATTTAGGAATACTGAAGTAATTTAAAGAAGAAATTAATGCAAGTATTAAAAGGAGAGTGAAGGGGGGTGTGCCTGGGTGGCTCATTCAGTTAAGCATCTGACTTCGGCTCAGGTCATGATCTCACAGTTCATGAGTTTGAGCCCCGCATCGGGCTCTGTGCTGACGGCTCCGAGCCTGGAGCCTGTTTAGGATTCTGTGTCTCCCTCTGTCTCTGCTCCTCCCCAGCTCGTGCTCTGTCTCACTCTCTTTCAAAAATAAATAAACATTTTTTTAAAAAAATTGTTAAAGAAGGAAAAGGAGAGTGAAGGAACCGGGCAATGAACAGGTGACAAGATGGGAAATTTGGCCAGCATTAACTTTTTAAATTGTGTGTGTGCACTTTAAATTTTAACATGCAGTTGAAGCTACAAAGCAAACAAACAAACAAAAACCGGCAAGCTTACGCCTACTTTGGGACGTCACTGAAGTCTTTGTGTAAGGAAACCTTATACTCTTACATGAACTTACTCGATATGCTTATGTCTTTTCTCTAAATTACCTGAAACGCATTTATCAAATAACGTCTTTTTATAAAATATCAAGACACCTCCTAACATCAGTTGATGTAACATTTTTGATCCACCGACTACACTGTGGGAATGAAGAAGCCACGAGAGCGTAGGGAGGTCTCGGCACACAAGCAGATGGAACGAGTGGAAAGTGAGTCAAGGCACAGAGGCCTCCCGTGGGAGCCCCCCACCCTCTGGCAGAAGAACCCTACACACGTGTGACTGCCTCCTTCTGACACGAATCCCCCGCGGCCTTACGGCCACCCACCCACACCCTGTCTTGTCCCTCTAGGGAATCGTGTTCTCTCAGGGAAATAGTTAAGGATGGCGTTTAAAAATAAGAATGCGGACAAGTGTGATAACTTGCAACTTACGAAAAATATTTCCTAATTCCATAAAAAAAGAAACACATTTTTAGGTGGGACAGTAGCCCTCGCCCTCTCTCGGCATTTACTGAATTTCGGTGTTCTTGGCGGAGACCGAGTCTGTCCTCCTCTTTTTCTCTGTTCGTCTTTCCGGGCCCGGGGGCTCTGTTGCTTTAACCGCCCTCCACCTGTCGCTCTCTGGCCCTCCTCCAGAGCCCCCCCCCCCATCAAAGGGACCGGGGAGCCCCCCCCCTGCATCTGAGCAGCCTGACCGGAGAACGCGTTAATGGTCCCAAAGCATGAAGAACCCCCCTCTCCGGTTACACGTGAAGTATGATTATTATTTTTTTTTTAATTTTTTTTTTTAATGTTTTATTCATTTTTGAGACAGAGAGAGACAGTGCATGAACGGGGGAGGGGCAGAGAGAGAGGGAGACACAGCATTGGAAGCAGGCTCCAGGCTCTGAGCCATCAGCCCAGAGCCCGACGCGGGGCTCGAACTCACGGACCGCGAGATCGTGACCTGAGTTGAAGTCGGACGCTTAACCGACTGCGCCACCCAGGCGCCCCAAGTATGATTATTATTCATTCAAAAGTGGTCCAGCAAGATGATGCCTTTGAGGGACTGTGCGTGACCTATGCTAGGGACTCTGAAGGAAAACTGAACGGAGGGTTCAACCGTCACTTCGTACAAAGTTGTAATTAACAGCGCTGTTTGGGCAGAGGGGGAAAGGAAGGCAATGATTTTACTGATGCACCCTGGGCCGCAGGCTCAGACACGCTCCTCACGGAGCACAAAATAAACCCTTGTGCCACGAGGGAAGATCCAGCTTGCGCTACAGAACGTTAGGAATAAACTCACTTCGCATCAACCATTTGCTATGAGGCTCTCCCTACGTGGAACAGTTGAAAAGGAATTCGGCAAACATGGGCTTAGTGACACGTTCACAGTTATTTTGACAAATGTTGGACATCTACACACTGAAAATGCCACAACGGTGTCCATCATCATCACCTAAGGGTTTCACGACGCCAACTAAACCTGGTCTCGTTGGCTGGGCTTAAAGAATTGGAAAACACTGCCCTGAGATCTTATGCGAAGCCAGAGTGAAAACTGTCACTGGAGACATCATAACTTTGAAAACGTGCTGTTTTGAACGTCGATTATGGGGTGGTTAACCGGGCAAAAAGCGAACTTGGTTTCGAGGGCCACAGGCTTCCGGAGGGAGCGAGGTTGAGCCCGGGGCGGGGGGGAGGGCGCCCAATCCTGTGGCAAGGGAACCTCGCTCTGTGCTCTGTCCTGCTCTGCTCCCTCAGGGGACTGACCCTTGGAGCAGAGACTCCTTCCGGACCTGAAATCGGGCCAGGACAGGTTTGGAACAAAGCCCCCATGGGGAACAGCGGCCATCTGAGCCACCCTTCAGACCCAGCAGCTCTCAGGCCGGGACTCTGTCACACAGTCCGAGGCCTCGCAGTGCGTGAGGACACTTGTCCGTTCTCCAGCCGGCTGCATCCAGGAGGCTGGCTTCCCTGCCTCGCTGTCTAAGCCGTATCTCGCGAACCCCTCAGATTCTCCCCGCCGCCCCCCTCCAGCCCGAAGGCAGTACTCACAAGACGCCGGGGACGGACGCTCGAGCGGGTCAGATGCCGTAGCTGGGGCCACCCACACGGAGACGCCACCAGCCTCTACCCCCCCGGATGCCAGCCCCTCGGCACCTCCGAGGCTTGGGCTCACCGTGAAGCTGGAAGGCTATTACTTATTCATGGGCTGCCCGAGCCGGCCAGGAACTGCTTTGTGTCAGCTGAATAGGACGGTAATTCAATCTCCAAATGGGACCTGTTCAGCACAGGGCCTATCTGTCATAATGAGTCACGCAGATAAAAAGAACACGGCTTTCGGAGCCACCAGTGAAAGTTATGTTCTGACAGCAGGTACTGTTAGAGGACACCACCTTCTCTGCCTCGACGTCTCCCCGAGTCCCCCCCACCCCGAACACTCCCCGTGAGACGCATGACGGAGAGGGAATCACCTACGGGGTGTACTCTCGGGGGAAGGAGCAAGGGGGCCGCACAGGCGCCCCGCTCCCGTGCCAGAAGCGGGCACGTCTGGAGAGACAGAAGGCGGAGATGCTGGGGAATCGGCAAGAAAAAACTCCAGGGCGAGGACGCCAGAGGAAAGGGTCCAGCCCTGCCCAGGGTTTATGTGGTTCAGGGCTTCAAGGGCGAGATCACGGTAACAGCGGGGGCTCGGGCGCCAGGAAATGATGGCGCTAACTAAGCCCTCAACTCCAAAGAAGGGCCTGAGAACCAGGCCGGGAGGGGGGCCGGCAGCTCTGGCTCCCCGCACATCCCACCTGGCGGAGGCTCCGGCCTCCTGGCAACATTTTCTCGGGATTAAAAAACCTGCATTTCATCCGACGTCCTTGTCTCTCAGCCACGTGAAACCTCATTGCTAACCATCCCCCGCTCTCTCCTCCGCTCGGCCCCTGCGACACACCCCTTCCTCTCTTTGCTCCCTCACCCCTGCAGCTTGGACCCGGCCCCTGGAACCACACTCCCGCGGGTATATCCCCTGGTTCTCGGGCCCCAGAAGCCCAGAGGGTCCGGCACTGAGGCAGGCCAGTCCGCTGGCCACTGTCGTGCCGCTGTCCCCCGGCTCCAGGGGGCAGGGGCCATGCCTCTAACGTTCTGTGTTGTATTCTAAGCACCTGCACAGGGTCCAGACAGAGTAGCTCCTCAAACAATTGCGGAAATACCAAATGATTGAAGCCTGCAACGTCACGTGCCTTGGAATACGCATCAGTCAGGGTGGGCTGGGTTATGCTGTAGTAACAAATAACCCTCAAATTTCCGTGGCCTACAATGACGGGGCCCTATTTCTTACTCCTCCTCTGTATCTGTGGGGCATCGGCTGTGGCTCTGCTCACACCATTCTCACTCTGGGCCCCAGACTGACGGAGCCAGAAATAGAAAATAGGACAGAGTTTGGAGCGGTATAAATAAAACTCCCACAGCACACAGACATTGGAGTTCTGCACTGGGATGTTCCGCTGAACGAAGCTTCCCATTTTGCCCACCCCGTTCCTTTCCTGTCGTCAGGTCCTGGTGCCGACATCACTTCTCCAAGGAGGCTGTGCCCACCCCTACCCTCACCATTTTAAAATGCTCACCATCAGATGCCCATTAGAAAGCGAGGTCTCTGAGGGCAGGGCTCCCATCCATCTCACTGCCCGCTGTGCCCCCAGGGACAGAGGAAATGCTCCATAAACATTTGTCCAATAAAAGGATGAATGAATAAAATAGCATTTTATGGGGCACCTGGGTGGCTCAGTCAGTTAAGTGTCCAACTCTTGATTTCAGCTCAGATCATGATCTCCTGATTCATGAGTTTGAGCCCCACATCAGGCTCTGTGCTGACATCTCAGAGCCTGGAGCCTGCTTCAGATTCTCTCTCTCTCTCTCTCTCTCTCTCTCTCTCTCTCTGCCCCTTCCCTCCTTGCTCTCTCAAAAGAAATAAATAAACTTTTAAAAAACAGTGTATTACACTGGAGGAACCACAATATTTTGGTGTAATTAATTATAAAATTAGGGGCACTTGGGTGGCTCAGTCGGTTGAGCGTCCGACTTCGGCTCGGGTCATGATCTCACGATCCATGAGTTCGAGCCCTGTATCAGGCTCTGTGCTGACAGCTCAGAGCCTGGAGCTTGTTATGGATTCTGTGTCTCCCTCTCTCTCTGCCCCTCTCCCACTCGTGCTCTGTCTCTCTCTGTCTCAAAAATAAATAAATAAGAAAAAAAAATTTTTTTTTAATTATAAAATGAGCGCGTTCAAGAAGCAGTCCCACCAAATGTGAAGTACTATGATATAATCCCTGCTCTGAGATCACGTAGTAAGAGTAACACAATTATAACAGAAGCTTTGGGGCTCGGATAAGGAATCCTGACATTAATGACAATGAGGATTTGTCAAAGCCTTCTCTGCACTCTTTGCTGGGAGAAAATATTTATCACACTTGATCAGAACCAATTCTCACAAATAACAGAGCGAGCTGGGCTTTGGGGACTCGGTGCAAACCCCCCGAAGAGATCTGTGTCTGTTCTCGTATTCGTGGTCTATCCCGCAAACTTCCCACCCAGACCGGGGCCTCTCAGTGCATGGCTCACGAGAAGGGGGAGAATGAGTGTAAACATTATCAGTGCCCTGTGTCACGTCAGCTCTACTGACTCTGGCTATTAGTATTTCCTGAAAATGTTTTGATTATCTGGTGAATCTGGCTAATGTGTTAGCATGGGATGGACAGGTTGAGAAAATCCAGTCTGTGGTAAGAAAATGACCATAGGTTACGATGACCCCTGAAATGTACCCCTGCCTTCCTTGGTATAACGACATAACTTGTGTCTATTTGCTACAAGATGGCATTTGATGAGTAACGTGCAAGTTATTCACCTTGTGTCTAGGAGCATAGACACCCCAGCGACTCCCCCTCCTGATTTCTCCAAGGTCTCCCTGGATCCGTACTTATGAATTGCCCACTTGGGAAACTCCCCACTGGTCGGGATCTGCTGAAAAGTACCTTCACAAGCAGCCAAGGAGCCTTCCAGGAGGTGGACAGATAAACAGGCTGGGGTCCACCAGACAGTGGAATCTCATTCAGCACCAAGATGAGCCGTCAACCATGAGGGATGAGCACAGGGGATTTGGGGGGCGCTGAGCCACTTTCTCGATACTGTGATGGAGGATACATGTCATTATACATTTGTCCAAACCCCCAGAATAGATAACACTGAGTGAGCCCTACTTAGCAACAATGTGTCAACAGTGGCTCATCAATTGTAGCAAATGCACTCAGGGCCCACCAGCTGTGAGCAGTGGGGAAACCCTGTGGGGAAGGGACAGGAAGCACGTGGGGAGTCTCACTCTCTGATCAACTTTTCTATAACTCTAAAACTTGTCTTTTTAAAAAAGGAATTTTTAAAAACCGGACCCCAGGGGCCCCTGGGTGACTCAGTCAGTTCCGTGTCCCGGCTCTTGGTTTCGGCTCAGGTCCTGATCTCACAGTTCGTGGGTTTGAGCCCCACGTCTGGCTCTGAGCTGACAGCACACAGCCTGCTTGGGATCCCCTCTCTCTCTCCCTCTGTACCTCATCCCTCTCCCCTGTTCAC
Organism: Leopardus geoffroyi; assembly: GCF_018350155.1. NCBI lineage: Eukaryota > Metazoa > Chordata > Mammalia > Carnivora > Felidae > Leopardus > Leopardus geoffroyi. The sequence goes on along the minus strand of NC_059339.1, from coordinate 1,926,975 downwards.
GTGTGCATGTGCACTCTCTCAAAAATAAGCATTTAAAAAGTAAATTAAGTTAAAAAGTTAAAAACTGACCCCAAAGTACCCCACCACCTTCACTGCTATCCTTGTGTAGACAACACGCATCTACACCACCCAGGGTCCGGGGGGTCCGTGGATTTCTTCCCCTTTGCCACGTTGAGCTCGTCGGGACCTGCTGTCTGAGGGCAGGAGTGTGGGACGACTGTGCTCACGGCCACCTCCCCAGCCCCCAGAGAGGCAGCTGGCCCCCAGACAGGGCGTCCTAACCAGCTGTCACAAAAAAGACATTCATTCTCTTGCATTTCCGCTTGGCCATGAATGACAGAACATTAACAAGTGAAAATTGAAAGCCGAGCTCAAAAACCTCCCCCAGGAAGAGTAGTGAGGTCTGCTAAGTCCTCCAGAGACGCAAGTCAATAAAAGAAATTCTAGAGAGCCGGAGACATGCAGACGGCTCTATAAATTAGTGGTGTGCGAGGGGGCCTCTGCGGCCGGCGTTTCCACCCCGGGTTCGAGGCCGTGTGCCCGCCTCGCTCGCTCTGTCCCCGGTGCCCGTTGGTCTGAATGGTTAACCCCACCTTGAGCACCTGCTGTTTCTGTGGGCTGATCACACACCCCCGTGCTGCCCCCCTCGTGCGGGCTTTCTCACAGTTTCTCCCAGATCCTAACCTCTCAGCCGCGAGGGAAGAGGGGGCAGGAACCGCCATCCGAAACCTCACCGTCGCCCAGAGACAAAGGCTCTGAGGGGCAAGACAGCAGGCCCCCCACACCCCGGGGACCGCGTGTACCAGCGATCGGGGCCCCGGGGCGGGGCCTTGCCTCGAATTAAATACATTTACTGTTCACGAGCAATCTCACCGGAGTAATCACCTTCCGTGAAAACCGATTTTGCTCTCGCTAAAGGCCCCAGACGAGCCACCCGTGGAAACCTCGGTCACGGACACGGCCCTCCTTCAGCCTTGCCACGTGTTTATCTCCAAACCGAACTTTAAAGTATGGAGTGACTTTCTAAAACGAAATTGCTTCAGGAATTCGCTGTTTGTGTGTTAATTACGAATTACTGGCGTTAACAGCAGCCGCTCGCCTCCGAGCGCCCATTCCGTACCCAGACCTGCTCCAAGCATCTGACGTGGAGCATCGGCTGGATCTCGGAAGCCCCCCCCCCCCCGTGGAAGCCACTCGCCCGGCGCGTCCCACAGCCTGGGGGGGCGAGGGGTCCGGGTTCGAGGCCGCGGCCTGGAGGTTCAGCACCGCCCCGAACGCCAGATAGTCCGTGGAGACCGACGGAAAAGGGTATCACGCCCACGGCCAGTGTCTTCAGGGAAAAATCAAATTTCCTTTCCGATATGTGAGAAATACCCGCATGGGCCCTGGGAACCGCTACCCTGAGAACGTTCCGGACCAGCTCCCGGGAACGTGGCGAGCAGGGGTGGGGAGACGCCCCCTGGGGCTGTGGCCCCTCCAGGCCTCAGAGGTGCTGCCACAAGCTGGGAAGACCCTCCGTGTCAACCGGCTGCAGCACGGCCCTCGTGGTTTGTCCCGAGCCACGGAAAGATGCCGCGTCATCAGTACAGGATCACAGAGCGGGTCAAGCAGTCCCGCTTCCCGCTCTGTGGTCTGCCGTGTCCGACAGAAAGCTAAGTCATCAGCCAGATCAGGCCTCGCGGCCCGCGCCTCGGGGACAGGCCTCCCAGGGGCTGAGGACGCTTCCTCCCGACAGACGACTTCCCGACCTCACACCACCTCGTGTTTGGCCCGGACCCCGGCCGCCTCTCCTTCCCTCCGCACCGTGATTGCGGCCCTCAGCTCTTCTCTTACAATCAGCCTCGTGGGCTGGGAGGTGCCCATTAGCGCCTGGGAATTCACTGGAGCATAAAACAGAAAAACAAACTGGGCTCTGTTGGTCCTGGAGTCGTGGGGAACAAAGAGGGTGGCCCTGCTGGGGGAGCACTGGAAAATGAGTCACGCGTGAGGACGCTCACTCGGCGTGCTAGCTCCATGGCGGGGAGGGAGCCTCCCAGGAGCCCCAGGGGGAGCGGCCCGCACAGCAAGGGTTGCTCGGAGGGGCCGCACCAGACCCGGGCCCTCCCACCACCACGGCTGAGGACTCTGGCAGCGGCCAGCGTTCCCGGGGCCCGCTCCCATCAGGCCACCCGCGCTGCTCTGTTCCCGTCCCCACGGCTGAGGCACCGAGGCTCTCGGACAGAGCAGAGCCCAGAGTCGGAGCCACGTCTGACCACTGCACCCCACAGCCCCCGCCTTGGTGCCCCGACAAGGGCCGAGCCCGACGCCATGGAGTTTCCCCGTTTGCCTCCAGGACTTCGACGGCTCTCGGTCTCGCGTCGCACCGTCCCGTGCATTTTGAGTCGGTCTTGACACGTGGGATCTGGTTTTGCCAACATTTGTGGAAGGAAGGGCTGCCCCTCCCCCATCGCGTAGCCCAGGCCCCCTCGTCAAAGACCAGCCGGCCGTGCGTGCGTGCCTTCATGTCTGGACCCTGCCTGTGTCCGCCGTGCAGGGTGAGTGAGTCCCGGAGGCCTGCTGCGGACACAGTGCCCCTGGCGTGGACGACTGAGTTGTGCGCTAGAAATTTTGTTCAGACAGTAGATCTCATGTTTGGTGTTCTTACAGTGAAAGAAACGTGTTGTAAATAAGTTAAAAATAAAGTCTGATCGTAAGAGAGAAGATGGCCCCCTGTCCAGGTTCCCCAAGGGAGCCCCGAACTTCAGGGAGGCCCTTGCTCTGCCCGGAGCGCTGAGGCCAGTCCTAGAAGCCAGACTGTCCCTGGGCGAATGGTGACATGTGTCTCTTTAACAGCCAACATCAGCTGACATCGACAGACGTGTTCTGAGTGCCAGGCCCCACTGAACACGTTTACTCCTGGGGGCGAGGGCCTAACGAGTGAGTCCTGTGATCACGGCCATTTTTTGGCCTTGCTGGAGACCACACAGCTGAGCCCGGCAGCCTCCCTCGGCCGGACGGTGCTGGGACCACCACGGGAGCCACGCGGCCTCCCCCTGCAGGTGGGGGGCCGGCAGGAAGCCAGCAGCCTCCTCAGGGGACCACCACTGACGCTCGCAGACCCTGCTCGACCTCACACATCCACACCCCTCGCCTGACCCTCGCTTTTGAGTGTGAGGCGTGGACCAGATCCACCCCCAAAACCCCCGTTCTCTAGACCTCGGTGACCTGCACGCCTGTGGACCGGCTGGTGGTCTTGAAGATGAAGCGGTCCCCCGGTGGCCGCCTGCTGCCGGGCACCAACCTCGTGCTCCGAGCGGACGGCAGAGCTCCTGCCTGGGCGCTCGACCACGTGGGATTCGTGGCGCCCACGCTCTCACTGGCCACGGCCACAGAGGCCACAGCAGCACCTCCCCAATGGCCGTGAGGGCCACGCGGCTGGTGTGAACACGAAGTAAGGGCCCGGGCGGCCGGCAGACAATGATGGAGCCCGTGGGAACGGTCACGGTGCACAGCAAGGAAGCCTGGGACCGTCCCACGAGCTGCACGGAAGAAAGCGGGTCTCTATCGAAATCGTCTCACAGACGGGAAACCACACCCCTTAAACGTGGACGGAAGGAGAGCCCGCCCAGGTCACATCCTGGAAGTGAATGTCTGCTGCCCTCCACACTCAGGTGCTCGGCCCCAGACTGATGGAACCCACAGTGGGAACCCTCCCGAGGTCACACTCCGGTGGGCAAGATGGAGACAACAAATATTCCCACAAACGGGACCATGCCAGCTCGCACATGCGCTGGGAGGAAAACAGCGTAAGAGGGTATGAGAGGAAGGGGTGGGGTGGGCAGGGCAGGCCTCTCGGAGGAGGTGTCCCGTGACGAAGGCTGAAGTGATGAGTGAGGAGCAGTTGGCTGAGACACAGAGAGAGAGTCCCAGGCAGAGAGCACAGCATGTGCAAAGGCCCTGAGGCAGACTCTCCCACTGAAGATTCCACCTCTCACTGCCAGAGGAGCTGGGCTGTGGGACTGAGGGGTCTGTTGCCTCGTCCTTTTGGACAAAGGAGAGGAAGTGCAGAGGCCGACTTCACTCTGAGGGCCTCTAAGTGGCTCAAAGTCCTTGCTCCGGATGGGAAACCCAAGAAGGCGGGGAGGAGAGGCCCCGTCCCTCCAATGCAGCCTCACAGCTGCCGGCGTCTGAGCTATGGGGCAGACACGTGTAACCTCGGTGAAGAGGGCAGTAAACCCAGCCCTGGGTTGACACTGACCCAGATCCGCCAGTCGCCCTACTCATCATCCAGTCCAGGAGGTTGAGCCGTTGGACAGGATCTCTGCACGTGGGGTGGGAAGAGGAACAGTATCGTTTCCAAGGGGCCTTAACACCAAGCGCAAATTAATGTGTGCAAAGCGCCCCACCCGCACCCCACCTAACACCTGTGGGTGGCACCCAGGAGTCACGGAAGGGACTTCCGCCCATGGACGGCCACGGTCAGCGCGCACAGAAAAGCGTTCGCCGAGGTGTGGGGGAAGCTGCCTGCACGTCTGGCCCGACCCAAACCCTGACTGACCCGCGGGTTGCAGGTTGGCCAGTACAGCAGCTGACCTGGGACAGACTCTCCCGGGGGTGTGCCTGGGCCAGCCGCCAGCACGCGGGGGTGAAACCCGCAGGAACGAGCCCGCTGTTGGCCAGGGGGGCCTGGGATCTGCCGCGCTGGGGGTCCCACCCCACGGGACCAGGAGAGACCACACAGCAGTGGTTTGCTTCTCCCCCAGCCAGCCGGTCCACCGGCACACCACCCTCCTGGCCCACTTGTGCGACGGGGACAAGACGATAGGCGAGAATTAGGAATCCAGCAGCAGTATGTTGTGGGGTCTCTGGCTCCGCACCCCGAACTCACCGCTGCCTCCTCCGACACCGCAACGTGGTGGACCAAAAGTCTGTGTCCCTCCAAAATTCCTGTGTTGCAGTCCTAACCCCCAAGGTGGTGGTGTCACAAGGCAAGGCCTTTTGGGAGGTGACTGGGTGTGAGGGCGGGGCCTCGTGAACGGGGGATTTGTGCTTTTCTAAAAGACACTGCAGAGGGGCGCCTGGGGGGGCTCAGTCGGTGGAGTGTCTGACTTGGGCTCAGGTCACGATCTCACGGTTCACAGATTCAGGCCCCGCATCGGGCTCTGTGCTGACAGCTCGGAGCCTGGAGCTGCTTCGGATTCTGTGTCTCCCTCTCTCTCTGTCCCTCCCCTGTTCATGCTCTGTCTCTGTCTCAAGAATAAATAAACGTTAAAAAATTTTTTTAAACATTAAATGGGGAGGGGCAGAGAGAGAGGCAGAGAGAGAGAATCCCAAGCAGGGTCCACCCACAGAGCCTGACGCGGGGCTCGAACTCATGAACTGTGAGATCGTGACCTGAGCTGAAATCAAGAGACGGACGCTTCACCGGCTGACGCCCCCCCCAGGTGCCCTGGGCTCTAAACAAGGGGAGTGGGCATGAAAGGAGGGTTCAAAACAGAAACAGGCTCCAGGATGGAACGAGTCACTGGACAGTCACACAACTCGAACGCCCGAGCCGGGCCCGGGGCCTCCTGACTCCGGGGCCTGAGGGCAGCCCAGCCCAGGTGCTCCCACCCCCAGAAGAGTGAAATCGGGGTTTGCCAACAACACCCACTGCCACCTCCGGGCCCGGGGACCGGTCTTAGCCCTTGTGACTCTCACGGGACTCACGCCCGTGCACGCGCACACACCCGTGCGCGCACACACACCCGTGCGCGCACACACACACACACACACACACACACACACACAGCTGTGTGTTCATGTGGACCCGAGGGCACCGTCCACAGGCCGGCAGAAGTGAGCACAGAGTGCACGCGTCACTAATCATTATGTCCTGAGTTTGGACACGTGTTGCCTTTCTAACTTTTCTATAATAAGTAATGACAGATATCACACTGTGTCCTCAAGGGTCTCAAGAGAAGAGTCGAGAAAGCACATTTCGTTCTCTCCAACAGAAGAGAGAACAGCTCCGTGCGAGGCACCCGGCCCGTTTATCACCAACGCCACAACAACGGGTGTTTGACCCAGAAAGGCCACTTCTGTAAGTTTATCTGGAAGGGTAATAATGAAGGTGCCAGCAGGACGCCTGGGGGTTCAGTTGGCAAAGCGTCCGACTCTGGCTCAGGTCATGATCTCACGGTCCGTGAGTTCAAGCCCCGCGTCGTTCTCTGTGCTGACAGCTCAGAGCCTGGAGCCTCTTTTGGATTCTGTGTCTCTCCCTCTCTCTCTGCCCCTCCCCCACTCTGTCTCTGTCTCTCAAAAATGAATAAACGTTAAAAAATGTATAATAGGGGTGCCTGGGTGGCTCAGTTGGTTAAGCGTCCGACTTTGGCTCAGGTCATGATCTCACAGTTCGTGGGTTCGAGCCCCGTGTCGGGCTCTGTACTGACAGCTCAGAGCCTGGAGCTGCTTCAGATTCTGTGTGTCTCTCTCTCTCTGCCCCTCCCCCGCTCATGCTCTGTCTCTGTCTCTCAAAAAATAAGTAAACATTAAAAAAATAATTAATTTAAAAAATAACAATAACAGATGTGACGGAATCCACACCTCTTGCAGAATGGGGTACGTCCTGTAGGCATCGTTTACAGAAAGAAAACAGATAAATAACAAAGAGAACAGAACCGACCTAATACCCCACCCAAAACACGGTCAGCCTTTTAAACCACATTTCCCAACTATCTCCACAACACGAGAGTCAAGCTTACGAACACTGAATGTTGCCCTTGACGGCTTTGATGGGATGTCTCTACGGGTGATTTAAGTTTCTTCTGAATTATTTCCTACGCTTTAAAATAATTTCTACGATGGGTAAACGTTACTCTACTCGTCAAGTGAAAACAGCCTAGAATTACCGTAATTACAAAGAGAAACAGAACGTGCGTGGTAATTTTTGCTGCTTAAAGAGTTAAACAGTGAGGACGCTGCATCTGTTTTTAACGCGGAGGGCACAGCAGTGTGGACCCCGTGGTTCTCCGTGGACGTACGGCCTCCTGGTTTTCTGCCCGCACAGCGGCCGTGAGCTGTAGGCTGGCAGACGAGGGCGTAATGGGAGACAGACGGGGCTAAGGAAGCACCACGCCAGCTCCTGGCCCCCGTCAGGCACTGAGTGTGGGGTGGGATGTAATGGGCATTTATTTGTTACAAAACCGATCGATGTAGGTGCTCCCAGTTGGGTGCAGGTCCCCCCCCCCGCCCCTCCCCAGGGCTGCAACTCAGGGGGCCAGGTCCCTGCCATCGGCTCCCCATCCCCAGGAGCCCGCAGGCCTCAACACTCCCATCTCCTGGACCGGGAGGTACAGCCACCACGTCCCTCCTCTCAGCCCACGGGATCAGGGCTGCCGGGAAAGGAGCTCCCACCTGACAAGCAGCTTCCTGACGCCACGGAGAAAACGTCCACCCCCAGCGGTGGACAACTCGTGGCGACCGGGAGTCCCGTCCACCCAGGGGAATCGAGGGGAGTGAGTGGTGCTCCCGTCCTGGTGGCACGAACGAGACGACGGCCTCGACGGGGAGGGTTTGAGGCCCAGCTGCCCGCCCCCCCCAAGACGGGGAACAGGGGTCGTAGGAGCATGCCACGATTCCACGCGGGGGCTCCACAGTGGCAGGTGCAGCCTACCCCCCCCACCCCCCCGCCACCGCTTGTGCCCCTGGGCTCGGGATGACCCAAAGTCAGGTACGGAGCAGGACCGAGTCAAAGCCCGTGCAGAGATGGGGCTGCACAGGAGCCAAGCATGTGGGCGGTGTGGGCAAACCCTCGGTGGGTGTGATCACCGGCTGGGGGAGACCGGGGGGCCGGGAGGGGAGACAGGCAGAAAAGAGCGTCTGCCCCTCTGGCACCAGACGCGAGGGGCAATTCCTGGCAAGCTGTCCCCGGGCTGTGTTTCACCCCTCCCGTGCTGCGTGCTCTCTGGGGCCATGTCGCGCCCGCCGCCCCCCACAGTTGCCGATTCCATCCTTAAACCCCCGCCCGCCCTGGGCACGTGGGAGCATCCTGCAGCCGCGTGTCGCCAGCTCTCTGTCCGGGCTCCACACAGAACTGCCTTCGACGCCACCTCTGTGCTCTTTCTACTGGACGCAGCCCTCTGCTAAGTGTGAGCATTTGCTCCCACGGAGACTGACCCGGGCGGGGACCCGCCACCAGCACATTCAGACCCGTGCGCCCAAGTGCCCCCCCCCACACCATCTTGGCACCCAAAATCCAAAGCATCGCTCTCTCAAACATCCACGCTAACAGCAACCCTTTGCCCAGGAAAGCCCAGAGTTACCCAGCTGTCTGAAGACCCCTCTCCCGCAGCCCAGAAACCCAGGGAGGGCTTGTTTTCTGAACCCATCACTGCTTTCTGGGGCGCAGCATCGGGGGGGGGGGGCAGGGGGGGTGATGGGGAGAGATAGTTCCCTTCAAAACAAGCAATTTGCTCCTGTAATTTATAATTCAGGCCTGCGCCCCAAAAGGAAATTGCTGTGAATAAATGTGAGCCTCCTGACCCTGCAGGAAAATATCAAAGAGATTTCAAGCAGTGTTTTCTTGAACAAAATTTACACAGCCTTGTTAAAAAAAAAAAAAAAAATCCCCACCTGCTTTGTAAATGTCACAGGGCGGCTGCCAGGCGGAGGTTGGGAAGGCTTGGGCGGAGCCCGGCTGCTTCTGAGAGCAGAGAGGAGTCCCCGCCTGGGTCTGGGCTGTGGCTCCAGCCCTGGCCTCTCACTTAAGAGTGTCACAGCCGAGTGGGGCTTTCTGGGGGGGGATCATTGCCTTCATGCGTCCCACAAAGACCTTCCGTGTACCTCCGGGTGGAGTGCCGCTGGGCGGGGCGCACAGGGGTCGGTCACACTGGCTGCCCCAGGGGGGCCCCCAGGGCTCAGAAAGTCAGGCCCAAATGAAGGCATCGCTGGGGCAAAGTGCAAGACAGGGGGTGTGATGGTGGCCGCGGGCGACACCCAGTTCTCCGGGGACAGCCTGGAGCTGGGTCTCTCTCTGTCACAGACCCTCTGGGACCAGCGTGTGTGACGCGCCTCAGGCACCCCCACCCAAATCAGGCCCTGCAGGGAGAGAGGACAGGCCTCCAGCTTACGTGAGGTTGGACAGGGGCCGTCTGGGAAAAACCCACGGCAGCCACCCGCAGGCTCCCCACCCGCAACCCCGGAACCAGGAAGAAGGACCCAGAGAAGAGGGTGTGGCCTCTCTCATTGTCTTTAACAGAGAATATGATCTCCAGTCTCTGATGTTCCTTTGAGGGAGCTACCAATGTGCTGCTTTTTAAACGTCCCTTTCAGGGGCTCCTCGGTGGCTCAGTCGGTTGAGTGTCCGACTTTGGCTCAGGTTATGATCCCGCGGTTCGTGGGTTCGAGCCCCGTGTCGGGCTCTGTGCTGACAGCTCGGACCCTGAAGCCTGCTTCGTATTCTGTGTCTCCCTCTCTCTTTACCCCTCCCCCGCTCATGCTCTGCCTCTCAATAATAAATAAAACGTTAACAAATTTTAAATTAAACGTCCCTATCGGTATCTGTTTTACCTCGCTTCAGATACGCCCATGCTGAGAATATTCAAAACCAGAGAATGAAGAGCTGGTCATAAGCCAGACCGTATTTCGAACGCGGATATATTTAGGAGCAGAGAGCGTTACCACGGGATGCCTAGCCCAAGGTGCTTGCTCTATTCCCCGTCCTCTCTCTACTACTGCACCGGACCCCCCAGCGCTTGAAAAGACCACACTAACGGCTCAAGAGACTTTGCAAGAGGAAGGAGCTGCGGTCCCCGGGGTGCAGGGGGGCCCCGTGAGGCCAGGCTGGGTGTGGGCACAGCCGGCACGGCGAGGGCTCGCCTTGTGACTTCAGCCGCCCCCCCTCCCCCGCCCATCCCCCTTCAGCAAATTCTACAACCTTCTGCCGGCCGCACCAGGTGCCAGCCAGATGCCTCTGGTTCTGAAACGCCACGCGGTCCCTGAGGCGTGACAAGCGTCTCGCTCGTGCGGGCGGGCGGGCATGGGAATTTTCTTATCTGTGTTGATATATTTCTAAGAGGCATGAAAACTCTCGAATCTTCTCTGCTCTGCCTTTGGAGAAAACGCGGCCCCTTTCAACTATGAAAAAAGGAGTCAACCTTTTGGAAAAAACAGACACAGGGAGGATCATGTTTCACTGAGTAAATTGACGAAAGGTCAAAAAGCTTGATCTTTACCACTGATGCACTTTGTCTGAAAGCTGAGCCGCCTTTTAAATATTTATAGGCAAGCGCTGTAAGGGCCCCTTGCGGTCGCCTAGTCCAATAGGGGCCAGGCTGCGACCATCTGACAGCAAGGAACCCAGTTCACCTCCCGGGAGGGTCTGTGCAGGGAGAGGCCCGCGTCCCCGCTTGGGAGGGTCCCTCACAGGCACCCTGAGCTCGCGGCTTCCCACAGGAGGGAAGAGCATCGCGGACAGGAGGGAACATCACGACATTCTCCACTCTGTCTGCCGGGACACCAGAAGCAGCGAGGCCCCAGCCACTGTGCTCACACCCAGCACCCAGGTCTTGGCGGCTAAACGTCATTCTCCACCAGAGGAAACGAGGGTCCATCACGAAGTGGCTAATTCTGGGACCGGGACAGGGAAAGTAGCAGATGAGCCTCGAGCATCGTATTAGCCCAGAACTCGGAGCCTCACGGAGCGCCTGGACCTGGAGGGAGGCCCCCTCAGCCCTTTCCTCTGGGCGTCAAAATCCGTGACGGTAATACGTCTAACCGCTGAACAAAGCAACAGTCTATTAATCGATACTAACAAAAGTAAATATAAATATATAAATGGGGAGAAAGAGGAAAGCTTTTCCTCGAGGAGAAAAACCAACCAACAACGATGGAAGGACTCACACAAAAATCGCCACATTGTAACTGTCGTAAGAGTAATTGATACAGATAACAGCAATCGAGGCTACAACCTGGCCCAGCTTGATGCAAAACAGCTATTTTCTGCCACGTGGCCTCCGTGGTCCTCCCCACAAGCTACTTGCCAATCACAAAGGGGACCTTGGCGATCTTACTGCAAAGAACTCGGTGGCGACCCCTCAGCCAAGTGACCCGTGCACACGCGTCCTCCACGATGGGACAAACCCGTGGCCTGTGTTTGCGAGGACTGGCGCCCCAGGAGGCAACGTCACCCGAACGTCATTCCTGCCAGGACACAAAACCTGAATGCGATTGCATCGGTGCTAAATTTCCTGAGCTTGAACCCACGAACCGTGAGCTCATGACCCGAGCCCAAGTCGGACGCTTAACCGACTGAGCCACCCAGGCGTCCCTATACTAGAGGCTTTAAAACAAACAGAAGTGAGGGCTCGGCAGGAGCATGAGGGCAGGGGCATCTGGACGGGAGGTCCTGCCATGGGGCTCCCGCGTCCGTCCCCACTGGCCGCAGGGCACTGCTGGCCACAGCATCCCGCTCTTTAGTTGTCCTCACGTTCCAAGAGGCAGGACTTTTGTAAGAAGAGTTTGAATCTAAGATCCCAGAATATCGATCTGTTTCCCTGGTGCCTGCCTGGGCTCAGCCTGAGGCCTGCAGGGAAGAAGAAGGTCCCTGCATCAGGGACAGAGCCCCCCCACACACACACACTGGTTATCAGATGAAGGGGGAGGGGAGAAGGGAGAAGGGAAGGAGGGGGAGGGAAGAAGGAGGGGGAGGGAGAGGAAAGGGAGGGAAAGGAAGGGGAAGGAGGGAAAAGGAGAGATGGGGAGGGAGAGGGAGGAAGGGGGGAGAGGAGGAAGGAGGAAGGGAGGGAGAGGGAGGGGAGGGAGGGAGGAGGGAGAAGGAGGGGAGGGCGAGGAAGGGGAGGGCCAGGAAGGGGAGAGGGGAGGGAGCAAGGGGGAGGAGAGGAGGAGGGAGAAGGGAGGGGGGAGCTTCCACGGGGTCTCTGTTTCCCACTAGTTTCACCCCACAGACCGCGTGTGGGGAGCTGCCCCATGGCGCCCCGACCTCCAGACCTGTGGCG